>NC_092152.1:40121929-40426356 GCF_045791955.1 Oncorhynchus clarkii lewisi
TTGTGTCCCTTGTATATATCTTTTTACATCTTTTCCTTCGAATATCTTTTAAAAATATTTTCCTAAACCTCAACTTCTAAATACTCTCCTGCAACCCGCCTCACCCAATGTGGCGTGGATCTGCTTTTTTCTAAAGTATTTCTATTCAGTTCGGATCTGGAATCCCACAACTGAAGCTAGCCAGCTAACTACTTACCAGCTATCAGTTAGCAAACCATTGCAAACCACAGCTAACCTTTAACTCGGAAAGCTCTCGCCAGTTCGAACAAAGTGACTCAAACCAGAGCATAACGGACCTATTTCTCTCCATATCCACGGACTCCGACCCCAAACTCTGAATATTTTCATCTGGATCTTCGCAACTAGCTAACCGCAATCCTGGGTGACCACTCCTGGCTAGCGTTTCCATCCCGGAGCAAGCACCAATTTGCCTGAAGCTAGCCCGGCCAGGGCTCCTGTGCTACCACCGAAGCCCACTCCTGGGCTACAATATCCGGACCCCTTCTACTGCCGGTGCAGGGCACGGAACCCCGTCGATCCTATACGACTGGAATACCGACATAATCTGCCCGAGGATTCCAACAGGCCCCTCAGACGCGATGCCTGCTGAAGGCCCATTCTGCTAGCCTGCTAGCTACCTAGAGCTACTTGGAACCCTACTAATTCCATGACTGGTCTATCGACGTCACCGCACGAAGAGGCAAAAACAGACTTACCCCCATCGCGACGTCCACCAAAGGCTAACTTGCTAACCCGGTCTGCTAACTGCTAGCTTGCCAGCCCCGGTCTGCTAACTGCTAGCTTGTTTAGCCCCGGCCTACTAACTGTTAGCGTGTTAGCATCGGCCTGACACTGTAAAGTCCATGGAGAATAAGATTCTCAAAGATTGGAAAGCTGCCAGGGTCATCCCCTTCTTCAAAGTGGGTGACACTCTAGTCCCAAACTGCTACAGACCTATATCTATCCTACCCTGTCTATCTAAGGTCTTCGAAAGCCAAGTTAACAAACAGATTACCGACCATTTCGAATCCCACCGTACCTTCGCCGCTATGCAATCTGGTTTCAGAGCTGGTCGTGGGTGCACCTCAGCCACGCTCAAGGTCCTAAATTACATCATAACCGCCATCGATAAGAGACATTACTGTGCAGCCGTATTCATCAACCTGGCCAAGGCTTTTGACTCTGTCAATCACCACATTCTTATTGGCAGACTCGACAGCCTTGGTTTCTCAAATGATTGCCTTGCCTGGTTTACCAACTACTTCTCTGATATAGTTCAGTGTGTCAAATCGGAGGGCCTGTTGTCCGGACCTCTGGCAGTCATATGAGGGTGCCACAGGATTCAGTCCTCGGGCCGACTCTCTTCTCTGTATACATCAATGATGTCACTCTTGCTGCTGGTGATTCTCTGGTACACCTCTACGCAGACGACACCATTCTGTATACTTCTGGCCCCTCTTTGGACACTGGGTTAACTAACCTCCAGACGAGCTTCAATGCCATACAACTCTCCTTCCGTGGCCTCCAACTGCTCTTAAACGCAAGGAAACTAAATGCATGCTATTCAACTGATCACTGCCCGCACCTGCTCGCCCGTCCAGCATCACTACTCTGGACGGCTCTGACTTAGACAACTACAAATACCTAGGTGTCTGGTTAGACTGTAAACTCTCCTTCCAGACTCACATTAAGCATCTCCAATCCAAAATTAAATCTAGAATTGGCTTCCTATATCGCAACAAAGCATCCTTCACTCATGCTGCCAAACATACCCTCGTAAAACTGACCATCCTACTGATCCTCGACTTCGGTGATGTCATCTATAAAATAGTCTCCAACACTCTACTCAACAAACTGGATGCAGTCTATCACAGTGCCATCCGTTTTGTCACCAAAGCCCCATACACTACCCACCATTGTGACCTGTATGCTCTCATTGGTTGGCCCTCGCTTCATACTCATTGCCAAACCCACAGGCTACAGGTTATCTTCAAGTCTCTGCTAGGTAACGCCCCGCCTTATCTCAGCTCACTGGTCGCCATAGCAGCACCCACTCGTAGCACGCGCTCCAGCAGGTATATTTCACTGGTCACCCCCAAAGCCAATTCCTCCTTTGGTCGTCTTTCCTTCCAGTTCTCTGCTGCCAATGACTGGAACGAACTGCAAAAGTTTCTGAAGCTGAGACTCACATCTCCCTCACTAGCTTGAAGCACCAGCTGTCAGAGCAGCTCACAGATCACTGCACCTGTACATAGCCCATCTGTAAATAGCTCATCTATCTACCTACCTCATCCCCATACATCATGTATTTATTTATCTTGCTCCATTGGACCCCAGTATCTCTACTTGCATATTCATCTTCTGCACATCTTCCATTCCAGTGTTTTAATTGCTATATTGTATTTACTTCGCCACCATGGACTATTTATTGCCTTAACTCCCTTATCTTACCTCATTTGCACTCACTGTATATAGAATTTTTATTTTTATTTTGTTCTACTGTATTATTGACTATGTTTTGTTTATTCCATGTAAAACTCTGTGTTCTTGTATGTGTCGAATTGCTACGCTTTATCTTGGCCAGGTCGCAGTTGCAAATGAGAACTTGTTCTCAACTAGCCTACCTGGTTAAATTAAGGTGAAATAAAAATGTTAAAAATTAAATAATTACAGCCTGCAGGTAGAACATTCAATCTCAATCTAAAATAAATTTATACAAACCTAAAATGTACTTCTATTGCCAACTATATAAAAAATAGCCTACATAAAGTCTGGCTAGGCCACTCCAGGACCTTGAAATGCTTCTTACGAAGCAACTCATTCGTTGCCCGAGTGGTGTGTTTGGGATCATATTCATGCTGAAAGACCCAGCCACGTTTCATCTCCAATGCCCTTGCTGATGGAAGGAGGTTTTCACTCAAAATCTCACGATACATGGCCCCATTCATACTTTCCTTTACACGGATCAGTCGTCCTAGTCCCTTTGCAGAAAAACAGCCCCAAAGCATGATGTTTCCACCCCCATGCTTCACAGTGGGTATGGTATTCTTTGGATGCAATTCAGCATTCTTTGTCCTCCAAACACGACGAGTTGAGTTTTTACCAAAAAGTTATATTTTGGTTTCATCTGACCATATGACATTCTCCCAATCTTCTTCTGGATCATCCAAATGCTCTCTAGCAAACTTCAGACGGGCCTGGACATGTACTGGCTTAAGCAGGGGGACACGTCTGGCACTGCAGGATTTGAGTCCCTGGCGGCGTAGTGTGTTACTGATGGTAGGCTTTGTTACTTTGGTCCCAGCTCTCTGCAGCTCTCTCATTCACTAGGTCCCCCCGTGTGGTTCTGGGATTTTTGCTCACCGTTCTTGTGATCATTTTGACCCCACGGGGTGAGATCTTGCGTGGAGCCCCAGATCGAGGGAGATTATCAGTGGTCTTGTATGTCTTCCATTTCCTAATAATTGCTCCCACAGTTGATTTCTTCAATCCAAGCTGCTTACCTATTGCAGATTCAGTCTTCCCAGCCTGGTGCAGGTCTACAATTTTGTTTCTGGTGTCCTTTGACAGCTCTTTGGTCTTGGCCATAGTGGAGTTTGGAGTGGGACTGTTTGAGGTTGTGGACAGGTGTCTTTTATACTGATAACAAGTTCAAACAGGTGCCATTAATACAGGTAACGAGTGGAGGACAGAGGAGCCTCTTAAAGAAGAAGTTACAGGTCTGTGAGAGCCAGAAATCTTGCTTGTTTGTAGGTGACCAAATACTTATTTTCCACCATAATTTGCAAATAAATTCATTAAAAATCCTACAATGTGATTTTCTGGATTTTTTTTCTCATTTTGTCTGTCATAGTTGAAGTGTACCTATGATGAAAATTACAGGCCTCTCTCATCTTTTTAAGTAGGAGAACTTGCACAATTGGTGGCTGACTAAATACTTTTTTGCCCCACTGTATATCACATTGGCTACACATGGCCTGGCTGCAAGGAACATGAAACATTGTATCAACTATTAAGTTGGGTCTACAAGGCCCCGAAACTTGCTAGCGTTCGCAACATTATATAAAATATAATGATTTTCCCTGCCAATGAGCTCAGGACAGACACAGCTATAGGCTATTTACGCAAGGGATAAGAAGCAGTGCCTGACTTGGACGGGAGCTCACCGGAGCTGAGTACCTGCACCACAAAATTTCTACTGCTTTGATCTCCTTTTCCTCTTATAGATTATTAGCTCAAAGGTATTATAGAAATCCTGCACCTAAATATAAACAGTACCAGCACCCAAAATGAGTGCCGGAACCTATTTCAGTCGAAGCCAAGCACTGAAGTAATCAGGTAGGCCTATTTTATGATGTTTCCAATGGATCAGAGCATTACATTTTAAGTGGTTATCGAAAGGGATTTTTCAAGTAGCCTATAGGCCTACTTCTATGCCTATGCGTCCGTACTCAACATTGACTGAAGCGCTCCAAACAAAAGACAATGACTAAATTGACATAACTCGTAAATGGAATGAAATAAACCAAAACTTGTTTCTCACAAGTGCAGCATAGGTTGTGCACTCTGCAAACAATGTGTCCACACAGACAATGAGAAGGGGAAGACTGGAATAATAATATTGAATGCATGCAATTGGGAACATAGACAAACAATCAAATGCAAAAAAAATCACACAATTAAGTTATGAACCAATGAATGGGTACAAATTGGCAGGGGAGAGAATTCTGGAGAGAGAAATGCATTGTGCATTTGGGTGCATGGTCAATCCGATGTCTGTATTAGCCATGCAGCATTTAAAGATGGCGCCAGAGAAGAAAGTTAACCAATTGTTTTTTTTTTGCTAATTTTTTTTCTGTTGTATGTAACTTGTTTTTTTACTTAATTTGTGCATAATGTTGCTGCTACCATCTCTTATGACCGAAAATAACTTCTGGACATCAGAACTGCGATTCCTCACCACGAACTGGCAGAGTTATTTTTTTCCATTAACGAGTCTGACGAGCCCGAAGTGAATGATATTCTGCTTTCCCGGAAACAGGCCCAGATCTCCGTCATTTGCATGAAGAGAAGGCGGAGAAAAAGGGGCTGGATGGCGGGCTGCCTTCTGAGAATTCATGAGGATCGAATAAACCCCCACTACCTTCCATTCTGCTAGCAAGCGTGTAATCTTTGGAAAATAAAATCGATGACCTACGCGGAGGAGTAAACTACCAACACGACATTCAAAACTGTAATATCTTATGCTTCATGGAGTCGTGGCTGAATGACGACATTATCAACATACAGCTGGCTGGTTATACACTGTATCGGCAGGATAGAACAGCGGCTTCTGGTAAGACAAGGGGCGGCGGTCTATGTCTTTTTATAAATAACAGCTGGTGCACGATATCTAAGGAAGTCTTGAGGTTTTGCTCATCTAAAGTAGAGTATCTCATGATAACCTGTAGACCACACTATTTACCTAGAGAGTTTTCATCTGTATTTTTCGTAGCTGTCTACATACCACCACAGACTGATGCTGGCACTAAGACCGCACTCAGTATTCCACCATAAGCAAACGGGAAAACGCTCACCCAGAGGCGGCACTCCTAGTGGCCGGGGACTTTAATGCAGGGAAACTTAAATCCGTTTGACCAAATTTCTATCAGCATGTTAAAAGTGCAACCAGAAGGAAAAAAACTCTGGACCACCTTTACTCCACACACAGAGACGCATACAAAGCTCTCCCTCGCACTCCATTTGGCAAATTCCTGATTCCTGCTTACAAGCAGGAAGCACCAGTGACTCGATCAATTAAAACGTGGTCAGATGAAGCAAATGCTAAGCTACAGGACTGTTTTGCTGTTTTTGACTGGAATATGTTCTGGGATTCCTCCGATGCCACTGAGGAGTACACCACATCAGTCATTGGCTTCATCAATAAGTGCATCGATGACATCGTCCCCACAGTGACCGTACGTACATACCCCAACCAGAAGTCATGGATTACAGGCAACATCCGCACTGAGCTAAAGGCTAGAGCTGCCACTTTCAAGGAGCCACAATTCATAAATAATACTGTGAATATATAGTTTCACAGACATATTGTAACATTTTTTTCTGGTTTGTGTGAAATCGTTAAGAATAATATAAAAACAGTCTGCACACCACCAAGGTGAATTGATTTAGTCTGTGTTGTGACAGTGTTGGGGTATGGGTAATGTATTGATGCTCGAGTGCCAAATCAACACAAATTTGTTTCTATTTGTCTTTGTTACTTCTTTTTGGTATTTATTAGTCTTATTTTTGTATATATTTTTTTATTTATATTGTTTTAAATGTCGTGATTATTTATTTGTGGTGTTCCAAATGTCTGAATAAAAAGTTTGTGCACAATGGTGCTATTATTTTGTTGTTGGGGGGGGGGGGGGGGGGCTGAAGGGGGGGCTCGCTACAAGCTAGAACCGTCACTGACCGCACGGCAAGCGGTACCGGAGCGCCAAGTCTAGGTCCAAGAGGTTTCGAAACAACTTCTACCCCCAAGCCATAAGACTCCTGAGCATCTACTCTAATGGCTACCCAGACAATTTGCAATGCACCCCACACCCCCTTTTACACCGCTGCTACTCTCTGTTGTTATCATCTATGCATAGTCACTTTAATAACTCTACCTACATGTACATATTACCTCAATTACCTCGACAAACTGTGCCCCGCACATTGATTCTGTACCGGTACCCCCTGTATATAGTCTCGCTATTGTTATTTTACTGCTGCTGTTAAATAAAAAACATTTAAAACTGCATTGTTGGTTAGGGGCTGTTGTCAAGGAAGTGAGTTTGTGTTTATCCAGGATGTACCGGCCCCCACCTACCATCAACCAATCATTTCAATGCAAAGCTATACAGAGCCCTCCTCATTGTTACAAAAATGTTGAGGCTCATGGCAATGTGGTACAGAGTTCGATTTGGCCTCTACATACCTCTGAAGGCTTCACAATTGGCAATTGCGTCACACCCTCCTTTTGGTGCCTTTGACCACATTTTTGGATCAGGCATAAATGTTATTTTAGTCTAGGCATCCGCAATGGATTAGTTCACTGAGATGAGCGGAATATGTATTTGTTACTACTCGACTAAAACAATCTCGGTTGACCAACAGCCTAATGATCAAACAATCGACCAGTCGACTAATTGGGGTCAACCCTAGCGTGTGCAGAGATGTCCCCAATGCTGGAGGGGGGGCCTGAATGAATAAGTTTAGGAACCCATGCTATCACAGACTCTCTTATCCAGATCAACTTGCAGTAGTAGTTAGCACATACATTTTCATACTGGACCCCATGAGAACAGAACCCACAACCCTGGCATTGCAGTTGCAAGCACTATGCTATACCAACTGAGCCACACGGGTAATAGCGGAGGCCTAGCAATCCTCAGGGCCCAGTATTTCAAAAGTTATCTATCCGGATTCTGTCTTAAATGCTGGATTAAATTCATAGAAATAGAATGAATAGAACGAGAGTCCCCATTCAAGTGAATAATTTGTCCATTCTATCCATTCTATTTCTTTGCATTTAATCCTATCCGATAGGTGAAATCTGGATAAATAACCTTCGGTGTTAATACACCGTCCATATTTAGCCATGCAGGAGATCATTTGCAGTTGTGAATCTGTAGTGAACCAGAGAACCCGGCCTCCCTTCCAGAGGGTGACACTCAAACGCTCCAGACACTTTTGTTGATTTGTCTAAAATATACAGACACAGATCTGGAGGAGGCATCAACCCGTTTTATCATCACACTTTGGATAACCCACAGGCAGCAAACGTAGAAGCCATCAATCACATGAAAGGATAATGAGGGGGAAATTGACTTGTTTCAGGAAACTAGGCACATATCGCACGTCACTACTTCACAGGAGCGGTATTTGAAAGTAAATGTACATTTTTAACAAAATGTGTTTTTTTGTGTCAGAAATGCATTCTGGAACATGTGAACTTTCATGTGCCTTAATAACAAACTTGTTTTCCATCCATAAATATGAATAAAAATGTTACATTACGAGCCTAGTTGGTTTAGCCACGGAAAAAGTCAGGAACCTTCCCACTAACCATGATTGGCTGAAATAATCGATGGCCTGGACATTCCGGGAGATGGGTTTGGATTGGTTTGCCATGTAGCATGCTTCTGTCTATAATGTGAGCTATTCAGTATGTGTTGACAGTCTTTTCTACCGCACTGTTCTTGAAAGATATAACGTTAGCCATCGAGAACTACAAAAGTTTTGCTACTTTTCTCAACAACATTGATGCCCTGAATTTAGCAGGCACTTTCGACAGATTAGTTGGAAAAAGTGATGGGCTACTTTCTGCATACGCCACAATCAGTGTGAACCGGAGAGACTTGACACAATGTAGCTACAAACAAAATGGAGGTAAATGTTTTCAGTCTGCCGTGAAGCGTTCATCCATGTACAGTTGAAATCAGAAGTTTACATACACCTTTGGCAAATACATTTAAACTCAGTTTTTCACAATTCCTGACATTTAATCCTAGTAAAAATATCTGTCTTAGGTCAGTTAGGATCACCACTGGATTTTAATAATGTGAAATGTACGAATAATAGCTTTTATTTCTTTCATCACATTCCCAGTGGGTCAGAAGTTTACATACATTCAATTAGTATTTGGTAGCATTGCCTTTAAATTGTTAAATTTGGGTCAAACGTTTCGGGTAGCCTTCCACGAGCTTCCCACAATAAGTTGGGTGAATTTTGCCCCTTTCCTCCTGACAGAGCTGAGTCAGGTTTGTAGGCCTCCTTGCTCGCACACGCTTTTTCAGTTCTGCCCACAAATTTTCTTTAGGATTGTGGTCAGGGCTTTGTGATGGCCACTCCAATACCTTGAATTTGTTGTCCTTAGCCATTTTGCCACAACTTATGCTTGGGGTCATTGTCCATTTGGAAGACCCATTTGCAACCAAGCTTTAACTTCCTGACTGATGTTGCATCAATATATCCACATAATTTTCCTCCCTCGTGACGCCATCTATTTTGTGAAGTGCACCAGTCCCTCCTGCAGCAAAGGACCCCCACAACATGATGCTGCCACCCCTGTGCTTCACGGTTGGGATGGTGTTCTTCGGCTTGCAAGCCTCCCCCTTTTTCCTCCAAACATAACGATGGTCATTATGGCCAAACAGTTTTATTTTTGTTCATCAGACCAGAGGACATTAATCCAAAAAGTATGATCTTTGTTCCCATGTGCAGTCGCAAACCGTAGTCTGGCTTTTTTATGGTGGTTTTGGAGCAGTGGCTTCTTACTTACTGAGCAGCCTTTCAGGTTATGTCGATATAGGACTCGTTTTACTGTGGATATAGACACTTTTGTACCTGTTTCCTCCAGCATCTTCACAAGGTCCTTTGCTGTTGTTCTGGGATTGATTTGCACTTTTCACACCAAAGTAAGTTCCATTCTAGGAGACAGAACGCGTCTCCTTACTGAGCAGTATGACGGCTGCATGGTCCCATGGTGTTTATACTTGCGTACTATAGGTCTGCAATTTTTTTTTCTGAGGTCTTGGCTGATTTCTTTTAATTTTCCCATGATGTCAAGCAAAGAGGCCCTGAGTTTGAAGGTAGGCCTTGAAGTACATCCACAGGTACACCTCCAATTGACTCAAATTATGTCAATTAGCCTATCAGAAGCTTCTAAAGCCATGACATAATTTTCTGGAATTTTCCAATCTGTTTAAAGGCACAGTCAACTTAGTGTATGTAAACTTCTGACCCACTGGAATTGTGATAAAGTTAATTATCAGTTAAATAATCTGTCTGTAAACAATTGTTGGAAAAATGACTTGTGTCATGCACAAAGTAGATGTCCTAACCGACTTGACAAAACTATAGTTTGTTAACAATAAATTTGTGGAGTGACTGAAAAACGAGTTTTAATGACTTTAACCTAAGTGTATGTAAACTTCTGACTTCAACTATACATGGGTAAGAGTCTAGCTACATTTTTAGATATAAGTTTCTAATTTTGTAAGAAAGTAATTTTAAATTTAACTTAAAGCGTTCAGTCAGAGTTAGCTAGTGAATGTCAGCTTGCTGGCTAGCTAACGTTACATGTATAACCTGTGTAGTAATATTAATAGTAGAAATCCATTAGAAATCCATTTCCATTGCTAGTTATAGCCTAATGTTAGCTAGCTAACATTGAATGTAGTTTGTTAGCTTTAGCTACATGCAGATTCATACTACAGCTAACACAATGTTTGTATTCATAGTATTTAAAAACAAATATATATATATAACCTTTATTTAACTAGGCAAGTCAGTTAAAAACAAATTCTTATTCACAATGACAGCCAACCCTGGCCAAACCCTAACCCGGACTACGCTGGGCCAACTGTGCGTCGACCCTATGGGACTCCCAATCACGGCCGGTTGTGATACAGCCTGGTATCGAAACCGGGTCTGTAGTGACGCCTCTAGCACTGAGATGCATTGCCTTAGACCGCTGCGTCACTCAGGAGTTGGGATTTCGCCGGTTCATAGTTTAGCTAGCAACCTAGCTAGCTACATGTCTAAACAAAAGACTCCACCTTGGCCGGATTATTACAAGACCCATCAAATTAGCCAGGTGTTTCTGGCAGTGATTACGGCCATCTACTGTATTTCATGAACATGTCTAGACAATAGTGACCCATCCACTTAGCTAGATGTGGCTGGGGGTTGGTTTTAGCATTTCCTTCACATGACCCATCCATTTAGACAAGTAGGTTGGGTAAGCGTCATCTAATAATGATCAAATATTCATAAAATATTTTCATCTGGACAGTTTCGGTTGTTGATATTGCTACTTGCAAGTAACCACTTCACTGTAGCGTTTACACCTTCTGTCTCCTGTGCATGTGACAAATAAACTTTTATTTGATATAGCATGTTTAACACATGGCCTCATGTGAATCGTTAAAGAGACAGGTGGTGCTAAGCCTTAAGAGGGTGTGAACGATGCTGATGTAGACAAAGAAGAGCTCTCTAGTAGGTGTACCAAAACATTCAAGGGCCATTTTCTCAAAAGTAGGGTTACAAGTTTATCAACTTTCAAAGCAGAATCACTTTCCTATTGTTCCTAAACTGCAGTGTATGATATACCATTTTGTAGCTCTAAGTCTCTACTTTTATCTAATGTAAGAAACACAATTTCAAATTTTGCTACATAAGACCGAATCAAGGCGGTCAGTCACATATGACAACAATGCTGTGTAGAAAATCAGGGTCAGGGTCAAACCATTTAAATGCAGTCAGTTTAGGAGATAAATTCAGTATCTACAGTAAGTGTGACAGCCAGAGATACAGGACAGATCAGCTATGCATGAGTTACGGATGTGGGGTGGAAATATCGGCCATGACTAAATGTCTCACTTTTCCACTGTAGAAACAGTGCAGGGTTGGAGTCAATTTAGGAACTACTTTGTTCCAGTGTGGTGAAGACGTTTCAATTTAACAGAGTGGAGCTGAGCCTGGTACAAGCCTACACTTCCCTGTCAAAGGGCGCCCTTAAGTGGTGAAGCTACAAAATTACAAGAAAGAAATCCCATCACCTCTAACAATCACCTTTTTGCGTGAATAGGCTATCAGAATCCTGACAAAACTGGGGGACAGTTTAGAGTGTTTCTAAAAATATCCCTGGAAAAGGTCATACTGTGTACAGTCAATGACAGTGTGCTTCTACCCAAGGACTGAGATGCCTGTCACCTACTATATGTAATTTCCTGTCACAAACTCCTGTCACAAACTCGGATACCTCCTGCGCCTCGAACTGTAGTTTCGGGCCTCTTGTTTCTAACGTTTTATTTATTTTCCGTCAAAACCTGCTACCAACTAGTATCGTGGAAAATGACATAATTAGTCATGCTATCTATCCCCTGTTCTACTGTTTTAAATAATTGTCTCGTTATATGATAGTGCCTCGCTTCTAGTCCTTAGGAAACTTTGCATTATTATTTCTTACATTGTTAGCCCAGAAAATCTTAAGTGTTTTACATACAGCCGGGAAGAACTATTGGATATCAGAGCGACGTCAATTTACCAGCGTATCCTTTGTCCGCACCATCCAGAGGCCGATGGAGAAGAGAGAGACGGAGCGGTCTTCTGGTCAGACTTCAGAGGCGTGCACACCACCCACCGCTTCCGAGGATATTACTCCCTAACGTCCCTGGATAACAAGGTCAATGAAACCAGGGCAAGGGTTGGATTCCAGAGAGACATCAGAGAGACATCAGGGATTGTAACATATTCTGTTTCACGGAAACATCGGAAACATTCCAGGATATGCTGTCGGAGTCGGTACAGCCACCTGGATTCTCAGTGCGTAGCACCGACAGGAATAAACATCATGAAGTGCTTTGAGAGACTAGTCAAGGATCCTATCACCTCCACCTTACCTGTCACCCTAGACCCACTTCAATTTGCTTACCGCCCCAATAGGTCCACAGACGGTGCAATCGCCATCACACTGCATACTGCCCTATCCTATCTGGACAAGAGGAATACCTATATAAGAATGCTGTTCATTGACAATAGATCAGCATTCAACACCATAGTACCCTTCAAGCTCATCATTAAGCTTGAGGCCCTGGGTCTCGACCCCGCTCTGTGCAATTGGGTCCTGGACTTCCTGACGGGCCGCCCCCAGGTGGTGAAGGTAGAAAACTACATCTCCACTTTGCTGATCCTCAACACTGGGGCCCCACAAGGGTGCGTGCTCAGCCCCCTCCTGTACTCCTTGTTCACCCATGGCTGTGTGGCCATGCACGTCTCCAACTCAATCATCGAGTTTGCAGACGACACAACAGTAGTAGGCTTGATTACCAACAAAGATGAGACAGCCTACAGGGAGGTAAGGGCTCTCTGAGTGCGGTGTCAGGAAAATAACCTCTCACTCAACATCAACAAAACAAAGGAGATGATTGTGGACTTCAGGAAACAGCAGAGGGAGCACCGCCCTATCCACATCGATGAAACAGCAGTGGAGAAGATAGAAAGTTTTAAGTTCCTCGGTGTACACATCACGTACAAACTTAAATGGTCTACCCACACAGACAGTGTGGTGAAGAAAGCGCTTCTTGAACCTCAGGAGGCTGAAGAAATTTGTCTTGTCACCTAAAACCCTCACAAACTTTTACAGATGCACAATTGAGAGCATCCTGTCAGGCTGTATCACTGCCTGGTACGGCAACTGCACCAGCCACAACCGCAGGGCTCTCCAAAGGGTGGTGCGGTCTGCACAACGCATCACAGGGGGCAAACTACCTGCCCTCCAGGACACCTACAGCACCCGATGTCACAGGAAGGCCAAAAAGATAATCAAAGACAACAACCACCGAGCCACTGCCTGTTCACCTCACTACCATCCAGAAGGCGAGGTCAGTACAGGTGTATCAAAGCTGGGACTGAGAGACTGAAAAACAGAAAAAGGCCATCAGACTGTTAAACAGCCATCACTAGCACAGAGAGGCTGCTGCCTACACTTTAATAAATGGAACACTGGTCACTTTAATAATGCCACTTTAATCATGTTTACATTTATTGCATTACTCATCTCAAATGTTTATACTGTATTCTATACTATCTATTGCATCTTTATATATTCTTATTCCATTCCTTTACTTAGATTTGTGTGTATTAGGTATATTCTGTGGAATTGTTAGATATTACTTGTTAGATATTCATGCACTGTCGGAACTAGAAGCACAAGCACTTCGCTACAATCGCAATAACATCTGCTAACCATGTGTATGTGACCAATACATTTTTTTTAGTGTGTTTTTTCTAACCTGATACAAACATGTCTTTGTGGAACTTAGTTTTAAGACTCAGCGTATAGCTAAGGTCCGCTTGGCTGCGACCTACATGTGACATCCCATGTATGGAAACTTGAAGAAAGGTGAACATTATGGTGTTTTGCTGTTGTGAATGCAGTTAGACGGTTGAGCCCTCAGGCTATCAACCTTGTGACCGCCATTGAATTACTGAACAAAACGCGGCAACAAAACGGAGGTATTGGGAAATAAAGAGGGACTTGTGTAACAGGGACTCTTGTGACTGCAACCAGATGAAGATCATCAAAGGTAAGTGATTCATTTTATTGCTATTTCTGACTTTCGTGACTCCTCTACTTGGCTTAAAAATGTTTGTATGCTTTTGTAAGTGTGGCGCAGTCCTCAGATAATCGCATGATATGCTATCGCCGTAAAGCTTTTTTGAAATCTGACACAGCAGCTAGATTAACAAGAAGTTCATCTTTAAGCCGATGTATACCACTTGTATCTTTCATGAATGTTTATTATGAGTATTTCTGTATTTTGAATTTGGCGCTCTGCAATTACACCGGATGTTGTCGAGGTGGGTCGCTAGCGGAACGCCTGCTCCAGAGAGGTGAACAATTTCTGCTAGTTAGTCTTTGCTACCATGTGGCTTTTAGCTTGCTTGATCCTACTAGCTGAGGAGTGTTAATTCACCTGTTTCCATACATGTGTCATTTTAAAACATTTATCTTACAAAGAAGTTGTTTAATCTAACTGCTTAACTATTTATCAGTATATGGAATTGTATTTGGGGTTTTTTACAAATTTTTTCCATAATCTTTATAGGAAAATTCCATGGGCAATATTTGATGTGTGGAGACATTTCCCTGCAGCTAATGTAGAAGGAAAAGCTGTGTATATTTGCAAATACTGTGCCAAATCATATGTGAAGAATGCAACAAGATGCAAAATCATCTGGCCAATTGCATAAAGTTGCTCACAGGTAATGTGTATTGGAAGAGATTTCTGAATGTTCTTCGCCCAGCAATACACCCCTCCAACCCAACATGCTTATCTACTCATTTACTGGATGCAGAGCTCAACAGAGTTCAAGTGAAGGTCAAGCAAATCATTGAGAAAGCAGAATGTATTGCAATCATCTCTGATGGGTGGTCGAATGTTCGTTGACAAGGAATAATTAACTACATGATCTCCACCACTCTACCAGTATTCTACATTCTCTACATTGCAGATGAGCTGAAGGCAGTCATCAATGACCTTGGACCACAGAAGGTATTTGCACTGGTGACAGACAATGCTACGAACATGAAGGCTGCTTGGTCTAAAGTGAGTCCTACCCTCACATCACACCCATTGGCTGTGCTGCTCATGCATTAAATCTGCTCCTCAAGGACATCATGGTGCTGAAAACAATGGATGCACTACAAAAGAGCCAATGAAATGGTTAGCTATGTGAAGGGTCATCAAGTTATAGCAGCAATCTACCTCACAAAGTAAAGTGAGAAGAATAAGAAGCACCACATTGAAGCTGCCCTGCAACACCAGCTGGGGTGGTGTTATCATGTTTGACAGTCTCCTGGATGGGAAGGAGTCTCTCCAAGAAATGTCCATATCACAGTCTGCCGATATGGACAGCCTCATCAAGATTGTATTTTGGGAGTTTTTTTATTTTCTTTCTAGAGTGGTAAGCAACCTGAAACTCCTGAAACCTATAGCAGTAGCAATTGCACAGATTGGGGGAGACAATGCCATCCTATATGATGTTCAGACTCTGCTTGCAGATGTAAGAGAAGAAATCCGTACTGCCCTGCCCACTTCACTGTTGCTCCAAGCAGAGGAAACTGCAGTTCTGAAATATATTTTTAAAAAGCGTGAAGATTTATACCTGAAGCCCATACATGCCGCTGTGTACATGTTGGACCCCAAGTATGCTGGCAAGAGCATCCTGTCTGGTGCAGAGATCAGCAAAGCCAATGGTGTCATCACTACTGTGTCTCGCCTCCTTGGCCTGGATGAGGGCAAGGTTCTTGGCAGTCTGGCAAAGTACACTTCCAAGCAAGGGCTTTGGGATGGAGTTACAATATGACAGTCGTGCCATCATATCTCATCAGCCACCTGGTGGAAGGGACTTTGTGGATCTGAGGCTCTTTCTCCTGTTGCCTCCATCATCCTCCAAATCCTACCAACATCAGCCGCCTCAGAGCGCAACTGGTCCTTGTTTGGGAACACACACACAAAAGCACGCAACATGCTGACCAACACAAGGGATGAAAAATTGGTGGCCTTCCGGGCCTCAACAAGGTTGGAAAGTGACAGTGAAGATGAGGCCTCAAAGTTGTTCAAAATGTTCAAGAGGTGGACATTGAGGAGGTCCAGGGAGAAGACATGGAAGCCTGAGTGGAAGACAACCAAAGCTTTAGTTGAGTCAACTCATTTAATTAAAGTTCAATTCATAACAAATGATTTTTATAATTGTATTTCTTTTGGAAGGATTTAATCATTTGCAATTATGTATACTTAAGGTAAAATGTTTATGTTTCTGCCTCCATACATGGTAAGGTAAATAAATCCAATGCAAAAAAAATATTTAAAAAAAATCGACATTTAAATTGTATTAATTCCCATATATTCCCGTTCATTTCGACAGAATGTTTCCACCTCTGAATATTCCCCAAAATGTGCAACCCTAAAAGGGGATCCATAATAAATACAAATACAAGAATAATAACCGCAGCACAAAGAAAGAGAGCAAATAACTGTTTTCAATTGCATTTATTTAGGTTTCTCCATACCATACATTTTACTGTACAACGGCACATATTTCTGAAATAACTCCCATTATAAAATAGGGCATCTACAATTAAGGTACAGTCATAAAATGCTTTCAGGGAAAAAAGACGACAAAAGCAACAGTAGAACATCTTCATATAAAGCGCAGGGGATTCAGGAAATTATTTGTTGTCGACAAAGCAGAGATTCAGACCACTCATTTCAGAGTACCTTGCATCCTGCTTAAGACCCGTTTTCTCTTGGTTTTGAACTGAGATCTATCAGTTGAAAACAAAATATGACATAACTGGTGCAAATTTCAAGCCAGAACCTTGATTTAGGACTGCAAATCAAATTTGGAGAAGCAACACAATTTTTCTGTACGATCAGAAACTAATATCATTGTTATTTCTCGTTTTTTCCCCTGACATGGTCAAAAGGTGGGAACAATCACTAATACACACAAGAAAGTGGATACCGTCGAAGCGACAAGTAAATTAGCTTATCATTAACATAGTCAACATCAGTAATGATTGTTCAAAAATCCATTAGAGTGGATCTGCAGTCAAGCAGATAGATCTATGTAGATCTAAGCGTGTGGTTGGGCCTATAGTGGGCCTGTGTCATTTCAAATAAAGTACATAGACCTACCAGCTTCAGTGTTAGTTCACTAGTGTTTCAGGTGTGGAATTAACATGACATTTGACATCCAAGCTGTGTATGAGGGAGTGTGTATAACTAAGGAAAGAGAAAATATACAATCTGCCATTATATGAAGTGAGAAGCCATTGTCTTTAACAGACATTCAAAGAAGAGAAAGAGAAGATTTGTCTGAAGTCTTGAGGTAAGCAATGTGTTTCAATAGAACGCCCTACTGACAATCATATAGTTACAATCACCTTCTGTACAAACTTCCTGATTCACACACTGAACTGCAACAAGCCCCTCTGCTAAAATAGAACAAAAAATAACTTTATGTGTATCTTCACAATCTGAAATGCAGGTTCAGTTAAATTATTGACGGGCGGCAGGTAGCCTAGTGGTTAGAGCATTAGGCGAGTAACCAAAAGTTTGCTGGATCGAACTCCCGAGCTGACAAGGTCAAAATCTGTCGCTCTGCCCCTGAACAAAGCAGTTAACACACTGTTCCCCGGTAGGCTGCCATTGTAAATAAGAATTCGTTCTTAACGGACTTGCCTTTTTAAATTAATTCAAATAAAATAGACTTTAGTCCATTATTTCAGCTTAAAGAGGCTATGATGAGATTACGGCTACAAAGAGTTCCTTTATGCTGGTTTGAAAACATAACACATGCAAAGCATAATATTCAGCCACCTAACAACACTCACACTGTACACACCTCCAACATTCTGTAAGAGTGCAAATTTTGCTGATAAAAAAAACACATTCGCTTGGCAAAATAATGAGCACGAATTCCTTTAAAAAAAAATAGGGGGGTAGATGTGGAGAGTAATGTGCTTGGAAATAACCCAATAAAACAAGGTAGGCTATGTATAGGAGCTGATAATGTCCACCTTTATAGATGTTTATATAATGTTTATACTTTAGAATGAGTTGAATGGGTTTGTGTTACCTCAAACCCCTGACACAGTGATACATCCAATTTGTTATAGGCTTCCCTTAGAGGGTAACATGACATCCTCTGGGCGAGCAGACACAATAGAACCATCTGGAACACAAGCAGCATCCTACTCACAGAATGACGTCACTGTAATTCTACAGTATGGTTCAAATGACCCCCTCCTACTTGTTCTGCTTTCAGAGCAGAAGACAAAGTTCATATTTAAGAACAGGCTACCGAAGATCTACAAGTACCTCAAAAACATTCATCCACTGAGTAGCTCCACTAATGAGATGTGTGTGTCTCTTGTAGATGGGGGGGGGGGGGGGTGAATGTCCTATAGTAACAGCTTGAACACTCACTGGCACTACAGACTGTAAATGAGACATGACAAAGAGCAACAAATTCTACAAGGAAGATAAAACAACAAGGATGCTATCTGATGCTACAGTACTAGTGCTACCTGAACATGCTACTGATTGAGACTGCAGAGCTATGCTCCCCTGCCATACTATACCATTCCCCACAAACACACCCTGAAATAAGGAAGGATTTCCCTCATCATACAACACTATTATTACTGATTATCCATGACAGAATTGGGATTGCATACGGTACACCTTCTTAGAGACACCCTTCACTGTTATCATCACTATCATCTTATCATTTAAAATGAGTAAATTCTCCCAAATCACAAATGTTCCTCATCATAACAATACCATGTTGTCTATGGACACCCTAACCTTTAGCTCATTCTAGATATCCATGAGATTAGCTAAATGTGTAATTTGTGTGCACTATCCATTTAGTCAGATAACCCAGACGATTGCCCTAGTCAAACAACTCCAGTTGGATGCTCTATAACGGAATGCATGTAGAAAGTTTCCAGCAGACTTCAATCACTAGTCTGACTAAACCAGCCCACCAACACACTCTGCTACTCCATGGCTAGTCAGCTGTTGGCTTGACTGACCTGTCTAAATGCTAATCTCAAATGAAATCATTTTTATTATGTAATTCACTACTTTTGACCAGAGAAACACAGGGCATATGATCAAAAGTAGAACATTATATAGGGACCTAAACATTATATTTGAGACGAAGGCTAAATCCCAGTTCAGATACAACAGCCGACATGAGACGAGATAACAAGTAGCTCATTTTAGAACGTTGTACAACTAAAGAATGGGAAATCAGATCAAGACGAGAAGCGCAGTTGAGACCTTTTCCACAGTAACACTGCCTCTTTATAATGACGTGATTAAACTTTGAAACGAAGTTGCCACTTGTAGCAAACGAGTGTCCTGAAATACATGCACCAGAAACAGGGTACACTTTATGACTTGTCAGATAAATACTATTATCAGCAAGCTAGGCTAGCTATGTGCAGCAACATAGCTAGCTAATTGTCTGCTTGGCTGAAAACAGAACGTTAGCGCATGTATTTCTCTGATTGGCTAAATGGATCAGTCTCGTCGCAAGACATTAGCTAAAGCTTTGACATGTAGAATCTTGGGAAGCTGCAGCCGACGACCTGAGACGTTAAGGCGACACCGTTCATATCAAACAAACTTAGTTCTACAACTCTTTAAAAGGTAGACTCGGCGGTATGACGTAGACGCAGAAAGTAAACAGCACAGGTCCTGTGGCAGCCACACGCCAACAGCCTGAAGCGAACCTGTGCGCATGCGCAGATGGTGAGAGCGAAGTCTTGAAGTCGTTGCCGCCGAGTTCACCTTAATAAAGACAGTTGCGTCGCGTCTCATTATGTATTTGAACTGGGCTTATCAATTCTAACCCTCATCCTTAGTTTCTTAGCATAATAAGTTCCTCTCACTTTTATAAATACCATCAAGTACCCTATCCATATAATATCATTTCATATACAGTATAATCTCATCTATTGTCATGAACAGCTATCCCTTTGGAAAGGACTAAAATAGTTTTTAAATTATTAAAAAATATATCCCCCATACAATAGGGGGGGCTCTGGGCCTATTCAACCTGCACTGGGAGATGGAGACAAGAACCATCGGAGCCCACAGACCCACCACACACATAAGCCCAACTACACACACAAACACATTGCTCCCTGTTCCAACTCCCTATAGCCAACACAGACCTTTACCTTCATACCCAGCACGCACACACAAACACACCCAGGCTTGGTTCTGCTGACAGTAGAAAACAGACATACACACTATGGCTTTCCAGAACTCTACTAGGGCCGTATAGACAGATCGGTGCCCTGGGGCTTGGCAGCTATTCAATAAACCAAGGGTGGGCATTCTTACTCTGCAGGCTTTGGCTCCAGCCAAGCTGAAACACACCTGATTCAACTTATCGACGCCTTGATTAAAGACTATGATTGGATGATTAGAAGAAGAATCAGGTGCGTCCTTGTACCGTAAAATTGCCTGTCCCTGCACTAGACCCAGAGAAAACGCTAATATTTCATTCACTCTCTCGTCCTCTTTAATGACATCTTCTATTCATCCATCAGTCCCATGTCTGTGATTTAGTGTTATCTGAACGCCACACCATCATGTACTTCTGTTGGGAGAAAAGGGATCCCATACAAAATTATCTGAGAGCAGCTTTACAGCATCAATGGGTATGTACCACAAATTAGTGGGGTCAGCGCTTGGTGGGGTCCTCATTCTCTTTCTGTCTCACACACACACAAACAGACACACACTCTCTCTTTCCAGCTAAGACTAGTGTAGCTGTGCTCACAGTCTCTCACTCTCTATCTCTCCCTATGTCTCAGATGAGCCTGGCCTCTCCCTCCATGTCTGGGGTCAGCTCACACACTCCAGTGAAGTGCATCTCCTTGCCTCTGGTTCCCTCAGACCTGGCACCTCTCTCCCCCAGGCAGGGTGAGGGTTGCTGGGCCGTGGGGTCTGGGGAGGCCCGGGGGGCGCCGCCCGACCTTCTCTCCCTCAGGAAGACGTCAAGCCGACGCAGCATCTGCTTGGGGTTCTTTTTGGCAAACAGCTCCACTTCTGGAGGGGAGCAGAGACACAGTGGATGTCAAGGATGTGATTGTGTTACAAAGGGATGTTGTTAATAATGACATGATTCTGAAAACGACTGGGCTTTGTTAAGCCTTGGGTAAAACACAGAGAGTTGCCTTTGAGGACGAAGCCAGAGTCAGAGATAGTCTTCTGCTGGCTCTTCCAAAGCTGGTAGAGGTGCAGGAACGTGGCAACATAGAACTCGTTCAACACCCCCACTACCTGCTGTCGACGGTTACACTCCCTGGAAGACCACACACACAAAAGTGAGGACATCTTGTAAGCAAGTGACTAGGCTCTAGCAGTAGGGCAGGACACTTACTTGGAGAGGGCCTCTTCTCTGAGTGCATGCAGGGCGATACGGGTCATGTTGATGGACATCACACAGAACGGAAAGTTCTGGAGAAAGATTGGGCAGAAAGAGTAGAAACCAAAACTATTTGTAAATAGAAAGACTATTCAAGTAGCCAGGCACACATTACATAGATGTCCCTACTTGCCATACCTGAATAGTTTGTGGCCAGTGTGTGTGTGTGTGTGTGTGTGTGTGTGTATGTACCTGTGTGGGATGTTGGGACAGCTTGTAGATGTCTCTGGCTAGAGGCAGAGTCTCAGGGTCCATCACCAGGTACAGGGTGTGCATCAGCCCCAGGAAACCTGTACCACGCAGGTCTGTGGCTGGGTCCGTACCTACACACAGACACACACTCAACATTTCAGTGTTTTGTACATTTCTTCATAGCAATATATTCTTATCACACTTTTCATCTCAGTGTGAGAGCGGCATCTAATGAAGCATAGATACAGAAGATGTCTCTCACCTTGAAAGCCCACATTCTCCCAGTGGGTGCCGAACCGAGGACAGTCCTGCTTGCTGCCTGTCAGCCTCTTATAGATGGTCTGTAGAACACGCATGTGTACAGCCTGACTGTTATCCAAAGAACCTACAAAGAGAAAAACACACACAATCAGCCTCTTATTGTCTGCAAAACGGCTCTCCCGCTCTCTCATTCAAACACACACACTTACACTGTGCGATGGCGAAGACCAGGTCCCTCTCCTCCAGTAGTTCTCGGTGAAGTCGCGGCGGGCCGAACAGGAAGTGTGTGATAGCGGCCAGACCCGTCCTACGGATGGTGGGCTGGATGTTCTTCTACAGAGAGAGTGAGAACTGACATTCTTTTTCGTAATAATGAGAGTGAGACTCTACAATGCAGTCCTAAAACCCCCAGACACAGAAAGACCCACATTCTTACCAGCACCTCGCCAAGGTCTGTAGTCTGGAAGTGCTGCAACGCCTCATTAAAGGAGATGAGAGGAGTAGGACTGGACTCCTCGCTGACCACTGGAGACACACAGGACAATAACACACTTCAACAGATTCGTATACAACCTATAATGGAGGAGTAAAACATCACAGCTTTCAGGCAGCCACGGAATAGGTAGATGTTGCCCCTAACAACAGCTCACCTGGTTGGATACTCTCTAGAGCCTCCCACTCCTCTCGAGCCTGCTCCACCTCCGCACTCTCCTCTGCAAACACACACATACACACGGCTGAGAAACATCACAGACACAGCTAAACAGCAGCAACATACACAGGTGAGGAGTTCAGTCATGGTGCTATGGTCCCACCACCTCTCCAGTTAATTTTCAATCTGAACGACACCTTCTCCCCCTCTACGCCATGACACCATCATTTCATACCCTGCCCCTCATCCTCTTCTTCATCTTCCCATAGCCGGCTGGGGGGGGGGGGGAGATCTGCTAGGGTTGCCTGGTAGCTAGGAGACATGGTTGTTCCTTTGGGAAGAGGGGCCACTGAGTGTATTGTGTCATACCTTCAGTCTTGGGCTGTTCTCCTCCTGTAGCCAGAGACTGCAGAAGGCCATTCTGCTTCAGAGCTGAAATCTAGACAAATCACAAAAACATTAAGGACACCTGCTCCTTCAATGACATAGACTGACCAGGTGAATGCAGATGAAAGCTATAATCCCTTATTGAACCCTTATGATCCATTACTGACTTGTTAAATCCACTTCAAATCATGAAGGGGGGGACAGGTTAAAGAAGGATTTTTTAAGCCTTGAGACAATTAAGGCATGGATTGTGTATGTGTGCCATTCAGAGGGTGAATGGGCAAGACAAAATATGTGCCTTTGAACAGGGTATGGTGGTAGGTGCACCAGTTTGTGTCAAGAACTGCAACGCTGCTGGGGTTTTCACGCTGAACTGTTTCCCGTGTGTATCAAGAATGGTCCAACACCCAAAGGACATCCAGTGAACTTGACAACTGTGGAAAGCATTGGAGTCAACATGGGCCAGCATCCCTATGGAACGCTTTAGACGCCTTATAGTCTATGCCCTGACGAAATTAGTCTGTTCTGAAGGCAAAAGCAGGGGGTGCAACTAAATATTAGGAAGGTTTTCCTAAAGTTTGGTATTCTCAGTGTATCTGTAAACACACAATTTTATTTAAAGAACAACACTAGGGTCAGTTCCCTTTCCTGTAATGTCTTTGACATGAGGGACAGTATAGAGCAACTCACTGGCAGAGACTTGAGCAGTGAACTGCCATTGGCGTGCTCTTTGACACTATGACCTGGCGTCAGTCCATTAATCACCTGGGAATACAGAAACACAACAGGTTACACAATGCCAGTGGTGGAAAGTACTTAAGTAAAAAATACTTAAAAGTACTAAAGTAGTTTTTTGGGGTATCTATACTTTACTTTTTAATATATATTTTTTTTACAAATTTTACTTTCACTTCACTACATTCCTAAAGAAAACAATATACACTGCTCAAAAAAATAAAGGGAACACTAAAATAACACATCCTAGATCTGAATGAATGAAATATTCTTATTAAATACTTTTTTCTTTACATAGTTGAATGTGCTGACAACAAAATCACACACAAATTATCAATGGAAATCAAATTTATCAACCCATGGAGGTCTGGATTTGGAGTCACACTCAAAATTAAAGTGGAAAACCACACTACAGGCTGATCCAACTTTGATGTAATGTCCTTAAAACAAGTCAAAATTAGGCTCAGTAGTGTGTGTGGCCTCCATGTGCCTGTATGACCTCCCTACAACGCCTGGGCATGCTCCTGATGAGGTGGCGGATGGTCTCCTGAGGGATCTCCTCCCAGACCTGGACTAAAGCATCTGCCAACTCCTGGACAGTCTGTGGTGCAACGTGGCGTTGGTGGATGGAGCGAGACATGATGTCTCAGATGTGCTCAATTGGATTCAGGTCTGGGCATCAATGCCTTCTTCTTGCAGGAACTGCTAGAAGTTGCTGGAGGATGTTGCAGGCAGCAGAACGTTCTCCAAGGTGTCTCCAGACTCTTTCACCTCTGTCACATGTGCTCAGTGTGAACCTGCTTTCATCTGTGAAGAGCACAGGGCGCCAGTGGCGAATTTGCCAATCTTGGTGTTCTCTGGCAAATGCCAAACGTCCTGCACGGTGTTGGGCTGTAAGCACAACCCCACCTGTGGACGTCGGGCCCTCATACCACCCTCATGGAGTCTGTTTCTGACCGTTTGAGCAGACACATGCACATTTGTGGCCTGCTGGAGGTCATTTTGCAGGGCTCTGGCAGTGCTCCTCCTGCTCCTCCTTGCACAAAGGCGGAGGTAGCGGTCCTGCTGCTGGGTTGTTGCCCTCCTACGGCCTCCTCCACGTCTCTGGCCTGTCTCCTGGTAGCGCCTCCATACTCTGGACACTACGCTGACAGACACAGCAAACCTTCTTGCCACAGCTCGCATTGATGTGCCATCCTGGATGAGCTGCACTACCTGAGCCACTTGTGTGGGTTGTAGACTCTGTCTCATGCTACCACTAGAGTGAAAGCACCGCCAGCATTCAAAAGTGACCAAAACATCAGCCAGGAAGCATAGGAACTGAGAAGTGGTCGGTCACCACCTGCAGAACCACTCCTTTATTGGGGGTGTCTTGCTAATTGCCTATAATTTCCACCTGTTGTCTATTCCATTTGCACAACAGCATGTGAAATGTATTGTCAATCAGTGTTGCTTCCTAAGTGGACAGTTTGATTTCACAGAAGTGTGATTGACTTGGAGTTACATTGTGTTGTTTAAGTGTTCCCTTTATTTTTTTGAGCAGTGTACTTTTTACTCCATTCCTTTTCCCTGACATCAAAAAGCACTCGTTACATTTTGAGTGCTTGGCAGGACAGGAAAATGGTCCAATTCACACACCTCTCAAGATAACATCCCTGGTCATACCTATTGCCTCTTATCTGGCGGACTCACTAAACACAAATGGGGTGTGCCCCTGGCTGTCCGTAAATAAATCAAAAACAAGAAAATGGTGCTGTCTGGTTTGCTTAATAAGAAAATTGAAATGATTCATACTTACTTTTACTTCTGATTCATAAGTATATTTTAGAAATGACATTTACATTTGATACTTATGTATATTTAAAGCCAAATACTTTTAGAGTTTCACTCAAGTAGTATTTTACTGGGTGACTTTCACTTGAGTAATTTTCTATTAAAGGCATCTTTACTTTTACTCAAGTATGACAATTGGGTACTTTTTACACCACTACACAATGTAACATAGAACAGCAGGACCAACAAGCTACCAGTCTATACTGATGATAACAGGAGAGGTATACAGACATTCCTGCTTAATAACAATGTTTAAACAAACATTTCTGAAAGGGAACCTCTGGTTAGTTGTTGTACTCACAGGTTTGTGGTTAGAGTGGCCATTGGTTAGCTCCTCTGTCTCTTTACATTCATGTGACACACCATTCAGACCCTGAGAGGAGGGGGACAGACCGAGAGGCATCATCAGACACAGCCAGGGTAGCATGGAAGAACAGGAAGAAAGGGGGCAGGAACATCTCTGTGGAATGAGATGCAGCTAAGGATCAGGTGGTTGCCCTCTCACCTGACCTGGGTGTATTTATTAGTCTGATTCCATTACAAAACATTTGGTCGGTTGCTAAATGTTTTGCGACTTAAAACGTTTACTCCAAACGGAAAACGTTTTGCTACAAAAACGAGTTTCTCTATTGGACAGATTCTGATAGGTCCCTCCCCGTTTCGTTCCGTTTGTGTCCAGTTGGTTCCTATAGCAAATGGTAAATGGATTCCGTTGCAAAACAGAGACCAAACGTTTTGCAACAGAATCCAACTAATGAATCCACCCCTGGCAAGATGGTACAGTGCCAGTGCAGACACAGCAGAGAAAGAGAACTGTTAGGCTACTTTGTGGTGGAAACCTTTTATATCCCCATGTGAACACTTTAGAGGGGAAGCTGCTTCATTACTTCCTCCTCCACTCTAACACAATGGGGATTAAAAACAGAAGGGAGAGATGGAAATTCAGCTAAGCACCACACATTTCACGGTCAATAGTCAGAAAAACGGTCTAATGGATGTGTCTACAGTACTATAAGGTTGTACCTTCAAGCAGATAGATCTGTTAGTGCAGCAAGTCTCATTGTGCAATCTGATTGAATACCACCACACCCACATTGTCTACCCCTGTGATGGTATCACAGACAGTATACAGTTAACATGTGTACAGAACAGGCCATAAGGTCAAAATGTTGATTTGGAACTTGACTGATGTCTGTTGACTGATACTGTTCCATTTCATTGTATACAGCTGATGCGACTGTTAATCACATAGTTTACACACAGTTTAAACTACTTCAAAAGGTTAGACTACTCCAGGTTAAAACACCTACCTCCGTGTGTGATGTGACACCGCTGTCCTCTTCCATGGCATGAGTGTGTGAGTCCCTATGTATGTGTGAGTGGGTAAACCCTGTTCTTTAAAGCCTAATTTCTCAGACTAAGGCGGTCAAAAGTGCTATTGGGAAGACCCTCATGTTGTCTGTTGTGTCCCTTTCCACAACTACTGTGTTTCAAACTTCTCCTTCCTTCCGCTCTCTTGGTCCAGACTTTAGTCAACAGGTTGATCTCATTGAATTCAATTGTTGTGCATCCTGCCCCATTAGAGGGGCTGCAGGGCTGGGTATGGACACTGCTGGTCTGGTATGGCCTCTTTCTTTCCCAGCCGCTTCATTGCTTTGACACTCAATGTTGGCACCTCACATCCACGATGTAACAATGTTCAAACCCTGGTGGGGCGAGTCTTGAAGTCTTGCAGAGTTGGAGTGGACCTTCTCCTTGACAGGATCTAACCAATAGGGGGCACTCATGCCATGCTATGTCAAACTGGTTGTCATGGATATCTGCAATTTGGGGCAGAAAAATAAGGTGGGTAACTTGCTAGCTTGCTCACAAATAAAATGTCAAAAGCATACTAATTATCAATGAACACAAACTGATCAATTGTCTATTTCCAATTATCTTTGGAAAAAGTATCCAAACCAAACTCATTGAATGATTAGCTAACTACATTAACGTTACATAGCTAGAACCGTTATCAAGCTGTCAAACTAGGCTCACCAAATGGTAACGTGATACCGAAGACCCACTCACAGCCTACACACACACACAAAAAAACTTCAAGGTACAATCTGAAACGTGATTAACGTTGCCAGTAACTCAACTGACAACATTAGCTAACTACCGGTATGTTAGCAAGCTAGCTACGTGAGCTGACAGGCTACTGCTAGCTAGTCTAACTTACTGTACATTCAGTTAGCACTGGCTAGCTATATACATCATGAATGCGTTTTTTTTGTTGCATAACATTTGTGCTCAGAAGACAGTCAACATCAGTGGCTCTAAAGTACTGTCATCCAGCAAGCTAACATTAGCTAGCTAACTCTAAATCTAAGCTAAGTTAGCCTAGTTAGCAAGCTAAATATTTTTTCACAAGCCAACCACTAGTTTAACTACTGCCCTTCTGGAAACTGTCAAAACATTTTCGGATTTGTTTTATTTCTCTCTATTTCTTAAACATTCATCTCACAGCAGCGATTATCTATATAATAGTTAATTATCGTTTAATACAGTTTATTTTTACCTCAGTATCACTCCCTCCAATCTCAGTTTCCCTTCCCCCTTTCCACAGTTAACTTCAAGTGCATTCTGGGAATTGTGGTTTCCTGCCCTGCCTAAACTGCCTGTGCTGGACGGTTCCTTTTCGATTACGTCATGGCTAAAGCAAAGCCAGTGATACATTTCCCAGAATGAACATTGATTGTACTGGACACTGCAAATCGATTGTATAGTAAACTGTTTATGGTAATATAACCACAATGCACAGGTCCTGTAAAGTGGCCTGACAAATGGTATGTGTGGGTGTGCGCTGAGGCCATGGTTGTGATCGGATGCTGTACAGGTCAGAGGAGGTCAGAATGATGTGAACTTACTCACTGTACTCTATACCTTTGTTGAAGCAAAGTAGAAAAATAATACGTTTACGACTCTAATTTCATGTCTTCACGGTCCATCTCTCAAACCCCCATAGAGACATCTGGCATTTAACACAAACTGACATATTTGACCGCTCTGCATTGGTTTCCTATTGGCACAGATCTAGAGTCAGGTTAACCACACCCAATCACAAAACTGTCCAGCACCTGGACCAGGGCACATTTTATTCATTGGCTGACTGCACAATCACATGCTCTTCCGCTTTTAAATTTGAAGGGGGAAAAAATACCTAAAATGAGAGGTTAAACATTGCACCAAAACATCACGATTAGTGCTACATGCGGTTAGTTCACCAGTGTGTTTACAGTTATCCAATGGTGGAGGGGTAGGAAAGCAGTTATTGGTAGGAAAGCAGTTATTCCTGGTGACTGGCTGTCCCCGGCTGTGGTCAGCTCGCAGGGCTCGGCATGGACATGTACTCTGAGAAATAACAGCTCTCTGACCAGATCCCCCTGGGCACACCACCTATGTAAACCTTTGACATCATTGTGGTAGAACATGTGTGGGCTGGGGTGACGTACAGTAGGTAGTTAGACTGGTGCTCTCCATCCCATCCAGCGTCAGGGTTGGCCTGCCTGGCGGCCACAGAGAAAGACTGGGGCATGAGGACTATATTGCAGTCGAGGACATAGTTTATGTAATTTCAAAAGAGGGAATTGAACCATGGTTGTCATCTTGGTCAAGTATTGTATTTGATATTCCGATTGTTTGTTTTGTCTATTTTGTTGGGGTACTTCACTTATCTTCACTTTATGGCTGTGTTTTGAGGTTATACATTCCCTTCCCCCTTTACCCTTAACATATGTTTGTGATAGTGTCTCTTATTCTCTTCCCATGTATTAAGTATAGACCAAGGCCTTGGAGTGCCTTGAACACTTATTCTACTGTAAAGGATTTCATGCAAACTTGAATTATTATGCCTCAGAACACAGTTCCAATACATTTATTTTTTCCATAACTGAAACCCACCCTCTTAACTATTCACAATCCTCAAATAATCTGTGTATGCAACAGCCAACGTTGTTGCTATGAGTTTAATTGCCTAAGAAGTGTAGGTTAAAATTTTTACAATTTATACTTTAAACCGCTGCCAAGAATATACCAATGTTAGTTATGACAGTCACCACAGGAGGTTGGTGGCACCTTTATTGGGGAGTACGGGCAAGTGGTAATGGCTGGAGTGGAATTAGTGGAATGGTATGAAATACGGTACATCAAACACATGGTTTCCATGTGTTAAATGCCATTCCATTTGCTCAGTTCCAGACATTATTATGAGTCGCTGTAAGGGCGTTCGTCTTCCTATCCTGTGACACCAAACACAGTGACAGGAACAATCACCCACCAACACACAGTGAAACCCAGGCTACCTAAGTATGATTCTCAATCAGAGACAACTAATGACACCTGCCTCTGATTGAGAACCATACTAGGCCGAAAACATAGAAATGCCCCAAAACATAGAAAAACAAACATAGACTGCCCACCCAACTCACGCCCTGACCATACTAAATAAATACAAAACAACAGAAATAGAGGTCAGAACGTGACAGTCGCCCTCTCTTCAACAGCCTCCACTGACAGTCACTGCTCATGTTAGATTTAGCTCATTACCTCAATGTTAGCTGTTACTCAAATTCAGAACATTTCCTTTACCAATAAAATGTATATCTTCATCCAAGTGAAATTATTTTGTCAGCCTTACTCTCAAAGATTTTGATTTAGGCAAGTGCAGCATGCTGTGCTCTGACGTGTGCATCTGTAATCCTAGAAGACGCTGACTTCTATTAAAGAAAAAGCCTGTCTCTCTGACAAATATGACCCCCCTTTTTCACCCCTGAAACCCATTTTCCTTCAGAGCGCACACCATATCCTAGAAAAGTACAGAACTTTCTGGAACAATTACAACTATAAATCATAGGAAAATGTTACAAGGACAATAACAGAGGGCAGACTTCCCCTTTGGCGTGAGTTGTGCTGTTGACTTCATCCCGGGGAATGTACTGCAGACCCAGGCCAAGGCTCACAGTGCTGCAGAGTCCTTCACACACATGTGAATGGTCAAACACCTGCTTGCCTTGGCAAACACAACAGCCAAATCCATTGAAGACAGGAAAATATTTTATGAACTAAACTTTGTGGTTAAAAAATACCTTTTTGAATTCCTCCCCTCAGTTGAAATGGAATATTTACGTAATGATTGTGAGGACTTGAGACGGTTCGCTTGTTTGAGTTTTTCTGTGATGTTCTTGTCATATTTGGTTGTATTAGGTCGATGTGAGATGTGTTCAGATGTGTAATAATTTGGTATTTTTCATTTGCGGCGTATTAAATGATTTTATGACTGACGATATATAAGTATTGATCATGTTTGAGTGGTATGCCTAAAATGTTTTATTTGTAAGTGCTTTTCCACATTTTGTCAAGCGAGATAATAATAGAAGAATAATCCTTGTACATTTGAATGATGTTGAAATCATTTATTCACTTGGCAGTCATCCTAACCCAGTGTAATGCAATGACATTGTTCTACAATAAATATAATATTAAAATAAAAGTGCACATTTCACATTGAGAGTGCAATGACAATGTAATTACCAGTGCAATGGCTGGAAAAAAAGTGACTTGGGTGGTTATTGTGCCGTAGAGACACTATACAGACTTGTGGGAACGTGTATATGTTTTGAGAAGGAGGTGTGTGAAGGGGGCTCACAGGTTGCATCTAGTCTTAAGTATCCTCTCCTATGGCTATGATTACACAGGCAGCCACATTCTGATCTTTCTTTTCACAAATAGGTCTTTTGACCAATCAGATCAGCTCTGAAAAATAGCTAATATGAAAAGATCTGATGTGATTGGTCAAAAGACCAATTAGAAGGGAAAATGTCCTAATTGGGCTGCCTGTGTAAACGTAGCCCTAGTCTCTCCCCTTCATCTGGACTGGTGTGTGAACAGGTTAGGTGTATAGGAGAGAAGGAAATGACATGAGGAGAGTAAGCCACTTTATACTGTTAAGCATCCAGAGTTCAAAAGAAGAAGGTTTCACTCAATTGTACTGAAATTCTGTCCTAAGAACTTAAGAGAGTAGTTAGAATTTGATTCTCTTGGAGTGCCTTTGATGGAGAAAGTGGCAAAGATGACTGGGCGGAGCTGTCCATTTGGTGGCCTGCCATTGGTGTACACACTAATCAAAAGGTCAAAGGGCATGGTGTGTCAGCATGCTGGTGCCATCTCCATGGAAACACTGTTGTCAGCCATCCTTTGCCTCAGGTGGTTGGCAAAGTCCACCTGCGTCTGAGAGAGTACTTTGTTTATGATGGTCTTTGGGATCCAACCCTGTGAGAGAACGAGACAGGAAGAGAGAACATGATAAGAAACAACAATTAAGTGTCCTCAATGCAACCATCATCAACCACAATCTTAGGCAGTGATCAGTAGCATCTGATTATAACAACACAGGTGTGTCACATTTAACAGAAATCCCTCATTATGATTAAAGGCCAAACAATATATATGGGTCCATTAGGATCTTCTGATCTTCTTGACCCTAACCAGTCAGGCTTCAAGACCGGTCCCTCAACCCAGACTGCTCTCCTCTGTGTTACGGAGGCTCTCCACACTGCCAAAGCTTTCTCTCTCTCCTCTGTTCTCACCCTCCTAGATTATCAGTTGCCTTCAACACCGTGAACCATCAGATCCTTCCTCTCCACTCTTCTCTCTATACGCCAAGTCACTAGGCTACGTCATATCCTCACATGGACTCTACTCTCATTGCTATGCGGATGACACTTATCTACTTTTCTCCTTCCCCCCTTCTGAAACCCAGGTGGCGACACACATCACTGCATGCCTGGCAGATATCTCAACTTCAACGTCGGCCCACCAATATCTCAACGTCGGCCCAAACCTCAAGCTACTTCTGTCTGTACTGGGTCTGAAGTTCAAATGTATGCAGATGATACAGTGATATATGTGCATGCAAAGAGCAAACAACAAGCTGCACAAGAACTCACTACTGTAATGGTCCAGGTTACAAAGTGGCTCAGTGACTCGTGTTTGCATCTCAATGTGAAAAAAACTGTTTGCATGTTCTTCACAAAGAGGGCAACAGATGCTACTGAGCAAGATGTCTATGTGTCAGGGGAGAAGCTCCAGGTGGTATCCGATTTTAAGTACCTTGGCATCATACTTGATTCCAACCTCTCTTTTAAAAAGCATGTGAAAAAAGTAATTCAAATAACCAAATTCAACCTAGCTAATTTCCGATTTATACGAAATTGTTTGACTACAGAGGTAGCAAAACTGTACTTCGAAACTATGATACTCCCCCACTTAACATACTGCTTGACTAGTTGGGCCCAAGCTTGCTGTACAACATTAAAACCTATTCAGTCTGTCTACAAACAGGCTCTCAAAGTGCTTGATAGGAAGCCCAATAGCCATCATCATTGTCACATTCTTAGAAAGCATGAGCTCTTGAGTTGGGAAAATCTTGTGCAATACACCAACGCATGTCTTGTATTCAAGATCCTTAATGGCCTGGCTCCCCCTCCACTCAATATTTTTGTTAAACAGAAAACCCAGACATATGGCAGCAGATCCACAAGGTCTGCCATGAGAGGTGACTGTATAGTTCCCCTAAGGAAAAGCACCTTTAGTAAATCTGCATTCTCTGTGAGAGCTTCCCATGTCTGGAATACACTGCCATCAGACACACATAACTGCACCACATATCACACTTTCACAAAATGCTTGAAGACATGGCTAAAGGTCAATCAGATTTGTGAACATGGTCCCTAGCTGTGTGTTGCCGCTTTCCATGTTGTCTGTTGTCTGTAGCTTGTGAGGTGTGGAAACACTTTGTTGCTTTTATGAATTTTGTCTTGCTGCTTTTTGTTTTATGTTGCTCTGTCTGTATGCTACGTCTTGCTTGTCTTGCTTGTCCTATGTTGCTCTGTATGCTATGTCTTGCTTGTCCTATGTTGCTATGTCTTGCTTGTTCTATGCTGCTATTGTCTATATTGTAATTTTTTTTAATAACCTGCCCAGGGACTGCGGTTGAAAATTAGCCGGCTGGCTAAAACCGGCACTTTTACTGAAACGTTGATTAATGTGTACTGTCCCTGTAAAAATAAAAATAAACTCAAACTCAACTCAAGCTCAACCTCGACAAGACGGAACTGCTCTTCCTCCCAGGGAAGGCCTGCCCGCTCAAAGACCTTTCTATCACAGTTGACCACTCCACAGTGTTGCCCTCCCAGAGTGCAAGGAACCTTAGTGCGACCCTGGACAATACCCTGTCATTCTCTGCAAATATCAAAGTAGTGAACCGCTCCTGCAGGTGCATACTCATAAACATCCGTAGAGTACGACCCTACCTCACACAGGAAGTTGTGGGGGTCATAATCCAGGCACGTGTCCTCTCCCCTCTGGACTACTGCAACTCGCTGTTGCCTGGGCTCCCCGCTTGTGCCATCAAACCCCTGCAACTTATCCAGAACACTGCAGCCCGCCTGGTTTTCAACCATCCCAAGTTCTCCCATGTCACCACGCCTCTCCTCACACTCCACTAGCTTCCAGTCGAAGCTTGCATCCACTACAAGACCATGGTGCTTACCTACAAAACTGCAAGAGGAACTGCCCTTCCCTACCTTCAGGATATGCTTAAACCCTACACCACAACCCGAGGACTCCGTTCTGCCACCTCAGGCCTCTTGGCCCTCCCACCCCTACGGCTGCTCCCGCTCCCCCCACCCCTCCCAGCACTTGCACTCTACTCTACATTATTGATTCAAAATTGACTTTCTATGGCTGGGATATGTGGTTGTCTCACCTAGCTATCTTAAGATGAATGCACTAACTGTAAGTCACTCTGGATAAGAGCATCTGCTAAATTACTAAAATGTCAAATGTCAAATTATGAAAGTGCTTTTTGCAGAGGGTGTCAAACCAGATAGCTACAGTTGTATCTGTCTGACCCTAGTGATAAGATGCAGGTTAATGGCCTCCATACCTTTAAATCTATGCTTAACAACCAGGTGAACTTGGTCTTGTTGGGGTCATCGGCACTGGGCCGCATCACTATACATGTTGGTCCGTTCTCTGCCCTGAAAAAGTCAACAATAGTGTGTAGAACACTTATGTTAGCATATGTTGGAGTCAATATAATAATATATAATATATAATAATAATATATAATATAACAATAACAATAACAATATTCAAATAATTGTTTTATATGGTGTATTGTTAGTGACTTATAGCCTCCATCCATCCATCTTTCCATCCATCCCTTGGTTCTAAATTAGCCTACCTAACAACTCCCCTCTGTTCGGGCATGGTGGGGTGCTGAGTGGACATGCCGGCAAGGAAGCACGTGGACCCCCGGCGCTTGGCACAGCGAACACTAACGAAGTCCCGCGGCCCCACCACGTTGCCAGGTGTGGGTCCCGACACCTCGTGGGTCACCATGGTCTCCTGACCTATCTTCTGGAGGATCTAAAGGGGGGAGGAGAGGAAGGAAATGGGAGGAAGGGAGAGAGAGAGAGAAAAGGAGAGGAGAGAGTCAAAAACCTCTGTATATTCCTTAATGCGAGAATGTAAATTGGGACTCTTACGTTGAACAAAACAATCCAGAGTAGAATACTTCTAGTCAATCCATGCAATCTGTGTACACATGAGCCAATTCGTCTTAATGTTTTGTATTGTTGTTGAGTTATATATGCGATTTAGCAGAACCTTTTTATCCAAAGCGACTTACAGTGCCTTGTTTATAAAGTTGATTGTCCCACCTTGACCTCTTTGACGTTAGGGTTCCAGTCTCCCATCTGCTCCATGTTGCCCACCAGCTCCACATAGAGGTTATCAGAGCGCTGGTCCAACAGCACCTCCAGCTTAAACACCTTCCCCACGTCAGGTAACACCTTACTCAGCACCTTGTCTCCATTCGCCTGGGATCATGGGACCAGATAATTAAAACTCATAGAACTGCAAGGATAAACAACAACCTTAAACAACAACCTTTTACATTGCAATTCCAAAAAAGATAAACGTCTGTAATTACTACGTTGAATAGGTGAAGAAGGGAATTTCCGTGTGCCAGCCCTTCTGTCTTTGGCACTATATCTCTATACTCACAGCAATGATCTCAGTGGTCCATCCATCCTGATCGCCGAGGATGCTGATAGACTTCTGCAGCGCCTCCTCTCCCTGCTTCACATATGACACCTCCGCCTCATTGTAGCCCTGCTCCTCCTCGATCCGCGAGCCTGGAGCACAGCACAGACAGAAAACGACATTATAAATAGAGTTAAGAGTAGACTTTCCTTTTTGGGTATTTGTGAATGAAAGAAAGAAAAACAAGTAAGAAGTGTATTCTGAGTGGAGGGTGTGGACTTACTGAGCAGTGAGCTCCTGCGGCGGACATGGCTGATCCAGCTGCTAGGGTTGGGGCCTGCTAGCATGTTCAACTCATGGTGAATGGCCACCATCGCATTCTTCCTCAAACCTGGGACAAGGAGAAATGGGAGAAAAAAGTAGATAAGAACAGTGTTATAAAAAGCAGTAGAGGAATCTACAATACATGAAATTGTTAGTACAAAAGTCAGTACAATTTGACAACCTTTAGTGCCATAATTAAAAAAATATATTATTGTTAAAACCAAATTGTTTTGTTAGCTAACGTTCCACAACTGAAAATTACAGTTTCAGACCATGCCATGGCCATAGGGCAACAAGGCTATGAAACAAGGCTATGAAACACTAGAGAATCATTCACAAACTGTCTCTCACTAACCTGTCATGTTCCTCATATGTCTGTAGGAGATGCCAGCGCACAGTTTGAAAGTTGCAGGCAACATTTTGTATCAATTTAGTTTAGTTTCTGAGTGAAATAGATATTGCTAAAATATAAAAGATATAAAAGAGAGGACCCGTTTAGATTGTCGATTTTGTTCTTGGTGTCTCAAAGAGAGAAATAGAGAATCCTAGAACTGTCAAACAGAGAGGACCAGTCTGGTTGTGTTGTCGAGAGGATTTTAGATTCTGTCTGTGGGAGTTGCAGTATGTGTGTCTATATAAGCATGGAGCAAGGCCGTGATGCTGTCACCTCGGAGATAAACACACACATCATCCCGCCGTTCTAATGACCCTGTGGCCAAGGATACCTCTTGGACACGCTGAGAATGTCTCCAGGCTCTAATAAACATTGTGTCAGATAACATCCAGTGCTCCGGCACACACACACACACACACACATACACACACACACACACACACACACACACACACACACACACACACACACACACACACACACACACACACACACACACACACACACACACACACACACACACACACATATACACACACATACACACACATACATACACACACATACACACATGCAGACTGGCAGACAGACGCCAGTCGGTGGAGAAGGACCAGTAACAGTCACATCCGCTCACACTCCCAAGGTCCCTCACCGCCAAATCACCAGAATGTATGAAATAAACCGTTTTTACTGGATGTTTGCTGGACAGAATATTCTGGCAACAGTATGTGTTGAAACCACCTTTATGGTGAGTATGATCCCATCTCTAACAATATGATATGATCTAAACAGAGCATGGTGCTCTGACACTAAGAGATATTGGACATCTTTAGCTTGGCAGAAATTGACTCTGTCCTCATACAGTGAATGGGAAATTCCACCGATTATGTGCCTTTTGAGAAGTGTAACTTGGTTGTATAAAAAACTTTGTATATATACAGTACCAGTCAAGTTTGGACACACCTACTCATTCAAGGGGTATTCTTTACTTTTACTATTTTCCACATTGTAGAATAATAGTGAAGACTAATAATGAATAATAATGAAGTACACATGTGGAATCATGTATTAACCAAAAAGTAACCCTTTGCCTTCAATGACAGCTTTGCACACTCTTGGCATTCTCTCATGCATTTCAATTAACAGGTGTGCATTGTTAAAAGTTAATTTGTGGAATTTCTTTCCTTCTTAATGCGTTTGAGCCAATTGTGTTGTGACAAGGTAGGGGTGGTATACAGAAGATACCACTATTTGGTAAAATACCAAGTCCATATAATGGCAAGAACAGCTCAAATAAGCAAAGAGAAATGACAGTCCATCATTACTTTAAGACGTCAGTCAATCCAGAAAACTTCAAGAACTTTGAAAGTTTCTTCAAGTACAGTCGCAAAAACCATCAAGCGCTACGATGACACTGGCTCTCATGAGGACCACCACAGGAAAGGAAGACCCAGAGTTACCACTGCTGCAGAGGATATGTTCATTAGAGTTACCAGCCACAGAAATTGCAGCCCAAATAAATGCTTCACTGAGTTCAAGTAACGCAAACATCTCAACATCAACTGTTCAGAGGAGACTGTGTGAATCAGGCCTTCATGGTCGAATTGCTGCAAAGAAACCACTACCAAAGGACATCAATAAAAATAAGAGACTTGCTTGGGCCAAGAAACATGAGAAATGTACATTACACCAGAGGAAATCTGTCCTTTTGTCACAATCATCGTATTGAGTAGACCAAAGCGCAGCGTGGTGTGAATGCATGATTTTAATGAAAGATGAAAAAAACAGGAAGTATACAAACTAACAAGACGACCGTGACTGCTATCAAACCACTGTGCCAACGTGCAACATAACATAGACAATAATCCACCAACCACAATATAAAACAGGCTACCTAAATATGGTTCCCAATCAGAGACAACGACAAACACCTGCCACTGATTGAGAAACATATCAGGCCAAAACACATAGAAATAGACAAACTAGACATACAACATAGAATGCCCACTCATATCACACCCTGACCAAACAAAACATAGAAACAAACAACGCAAATCATGGTCAGAGTGTGACACCTTTGGTCTGATGTGGCCAAATTTGAGATTTTTGGTTCCAACCGCCGTGTCTTTGTGAGACGCAGGGTAGGTGAACTGATGATATCCGCATGTGTGGTTCCCACCAGGAAGCATGGAGGAGAAGGTGTGAGGATGCTTTGCTGGTGACATTGTCAGTGAATTATTTAGAATTCAAGGTACACGTAAACAGCATGGCTACCACAGCATTCTACAGTGATACGCCATCCCATCTGGTTTGGGCTTAGTGGGACTATCATTTGTTTTTCAACAGGACAATGACCCAACACACCACCAGGCTTTGTAAGGGCTATTTGACCAAGAAGGAGAGTGATGGAGTGCTGCATCAGATGACCTGACCTCCACAATCACCCGACCTCAACCAAATTGAGATGATTTGGGATAAATTGGACCGCAGATGGAAGGAAACGCAGCCAACAAGTGCTCAGCATATGTGGGAACTCCTTCAAGACTAGTGGAAAAGCATTCCAGGTGAAGCTGGTTGAGAGAATGCCAAGAGTGTGCAAAGCTGTCAAAGGGTGGCCACTTTGAAGAATCTAAAATCTAAAATAGATTATGAATTTGTTTAACACTTTTTTTTGTTTACTACATGATTCCATATACATGTTATTTCATAGGTTTGATGTCATCACTATTATTCTACAATGCAGAAAATAGTACAAATAAAGTAAAACCCTTGAATGAGTAGGTGTGTCCAAACTTTTGACTGGTACTGTACATTCATCAAAACGAAATGATACTGTCAAAATTGCAAATACATTAATCAAAAGAACACGACTGTCTGCAAAAATATTAACACAAACATACTTATCTATTGAGTCTAAGCTGACAAAAACACTGTCTGTCTTTTAAAAAATCCCAGTAGATCAATATATTTTATTTGCAGTCACCGAATCACTATCAAATTGTGCAGAATTTTTAGCTATTACTCTATTACTCTATGCATATTTTACTTTAAAAAATGTCATACACATCAAAAAAAAAAAACAGTGTATTCAATACACAGGCTGGTCTGCTCATAGGTTCATAGTTTTCCATCGGCAAGTAGAAACACAATCCCCAATAGAAATAAGCAAAGATGAACAGAGTGGAGGAACACAACTGATATGAATTTATAGGTCTCAATCCACACCAAAGCAAAGCTCTGTAATTGAAGGTCAAAATGTTGGAGATGATGACTTAAAAGTAACTCAAGTTAAGTAGAAGTAAATTAATTTCATTCTCTGCATCTCTTGCAAGTCCGCAATGTTGTAAGAAATCATAAAAATGTCATGGTCTCGTTAACTTAGATCTGTACTTATATTGTACCTTACTACTGATAATAAAAACATTTACAATGTGCAGTAGAATTGACTGATTGCCAGAAACAGTGAACACCTTTGCAACCTCTTCGCGTGTTGATATTCTGTGAACGAAACACTTTACAATAAATGTTGTATTCATTGATGACAATTGTATTTCAAGTTTTGCAAAAGTGGGTCTAAGATATGCATTCCAGGTACGAAAGCAAGACAATTCTGCAGATTGTATTTAAGTATTTGATCATTGTTGTTAGGAACATTTAACCACAGTTCCAAAAATAAAATACACAATTGCGAAAAAACTGTAATAAAATACATGTTTTCCCATCTCAGGAGGTTAAATAAATAGAAATACTATAGTAAGTGCCTATTAACTACCAAATAAAGTAACACGGTTGACCGTAACAGGGTTGACTACTTCATCTTGAATCATCCATAAACCTTGGAATGGGAGCTTGTTGTGTGCAACAGGGAGGGGCAATTGAATGTTAAATCATCTCTATGGGTAGCAGGGTTGACTTACTTGACCTGCTCAGTTTTCCACCACAAAACACCCAAAAATTGCCAAAAAGAGTAGAACCAGTTCACCTGCATTTACAATTTGATTTGACTATTAGATGTTCAACATTTATTGTGAAGGGGAAAAAAGGAATAGTTTCACCAGCGAGAGTTCAGTTCAGCGAGAGTTCAGTAATTAAAATGAGGGACAGGGTTTTTTCCCGCCTCAAAATGATTCACTAATTACATGAAATAAATAATCATCTACAGAAATGACTTTGTCAAAGCAACAAAATAACTAAGACTTTATCATGATAAATGTTGGGGTTGAGTGGGTTAAAATCTTCCTAAATGTCACAGAGAATGCACAGAGGGACATGTCAAAATTCGGAATTATGGCACCTAAGCACATGTCCCACGGGCAAACTCATGTAAAGTGTAAAACTGACCTGAAAATGTGCCCTATAGCCTACCGAACATGCTGCACTGTAGCGTATCTCACAATGCAAATGTACAAATAATTCCAGTATCATGGTACAAAACGGACCAGCCAAATGTCCATGTCTGTGGGATTGTGTAACCCTCTGGAAGGCGTCCATCCTTTTACCGTAGCTGTGACTGTGGGTTGCTAAACCACTGACTGTCGCTTGTGGTAACAAACTATTACTCAAGGAGTCTTACATGCTTTTTTAGCCTTGCTTTCTGAGTCCAACCAAAACCCAAATTATCTTGTGAAAATATTGCTCCAATGACTTGCGTGTCAACCTAGGCAGAGAAAGTCAACATTGTTCAAGACCATTGCAACAGCATTCATATCACTAGAGCATAAGAGAACAAGCCATCTGAACTGAAGTCAATAAAAAGTGTCATGGAAAAAAGAGAACAGGTCATAAATCATGAGTGACCTTTAACCTGAAACCCCTTGTCCCTCTGGCTGCATTGATTTATATCTTGGCCCTTAAGGCCTTATCATGGCTGAGTTCTGAAATAAAAAATGGAACACAGAACTCAAGGTTACTTTTGTAACCCGGTTCTGTGATAACATGAGTGAGACGTATCACATAATGGAAAATTGTCTTAGTGCATTTCATTACAGGAAGTAACCAATCACACAGCATCTGTCAGAGACAGACAGGTCGAGTGTCGAAAAAGATGGGCCCCTCCCCATAAGGTGCCACTCGGTTGCCCACCGGTCATTCTCAAGCATGTCTCTCTTCCTTGCGCTCTGCTTCATGGAGGGACAAGTGGTGAGATATCTCACTCATATTATCAGAGAACCAGGGTTACGAAAGTAACCTTGAGTTCTCTTGCAAATACTTGTTTTGATGTATCACATATGGGATATGGCCAACTACCATATCGCAGACATGCTCTCCGAAGTCAAGGTAGTCTTCAAACCGTACCATCCCTCAGAGGCTCTGACACTGAGGACAGTATGCACCAACAAAGGTGCAGTGACATCGTCGGTAAAAACCTCATAAAATGTATGAGGTCAACATGCCACATCACAAATCTCCTATGAAGAGATGCCTTTGAATAGTGCCCAAGAGGTAGCCAAACCTATGGTGGAACTAGCCCTCAGGCCCTCGAGGGCTTCAATTATTGCTATTATAGGTCAATATAATCCAATTAAAAGCTCAACAAGCGTACTGGACACAAACAGTAGAGATGCACTTCTTCAATTAGAAAATTGTCACTGACCTTAGGCATGAAGGCAGGGTTATATAATAACATACAGTGGGGCAAAAAAGTATTTAGTCAGCCACCAATTGTGCAAGTTCTCCCACTTAAAAATATGAGAGAGGCCTGTAATTTTCATCATAGGCACACTTCAACTATGACAGACAAAATGAGAAAAAAAATCCAGAAAATCACATTGTAGGATTTTTAATAAATTTATTTGCAAATTATGGTGGAAAATAAGTATTTGGTCAATAAAAAAAGTTTATCTCAATACTTTGTTATATACTCTTTGTTGGCAATGACAGAGGTCAAACGTTTTCTGTAAGTCTTCACGAGGTTTTCACACACTGTTGCTGATATTTTGGCCCATTCCTCCATACAGATCTCCTCTAGAGCAGTGATGTTTTGTGGCTGTTGCTGTGCAACACGGACTTTCAACTCCCTCCAAAGATTTTCTATGGGGTTGAGATCTGGAGACTGGCTAGGCCACTCCAGGACCTTGAAATGCTTCTTACGAAGTCACTCCTTCGTTGCCCAGGCGGTGTGTTTGGGATCATTGTCATGCTGAAAGACCCAGCCACGTTTCATCTTCAATGCCCTTGCTGATGGAAGGAGGTTTTCACTCAAAATCTCACGATACATGGCCCCATTCATTCTTTCCTTTACACTGATCAGTCGTCCTGGTCCCTTTGCAGAAAAACAGCCCCAAAGCATGATGTTTCCACCCCCATGCTTCACAGTAGGTATGGTGTTCTTTGGATGCAACTCAGCATTCTTTGTCCTCCAAACACGACGAGTTGAGTTTTTACCAAAAAGTTATATTTTGGTTTCATCTGACCATATGACATTCTTCCAATCTTCTTCTGGATCATCCAAATGCTCTCTAGCAAACTTCAGACGGGCCTGGACATGTACTGGCTTAAGCAGGGGGACACGTCTGGCACTGCGGGATTTGAGTCCCTGGCGGCGTAGTGTGTTACTGATGGTAGGCTTTGTTACTTTGATCCCAGCTCTCAGGTCATTCACTAGGTCCCCCCGTGTGGTTCTGGGATTTTTGCTCACCGTTCTTGTGATCATTTTGACCCCACGGGGTGAGATCTTTCCTAATAATTGCTCCCCCAGTTGATTTCTTCAAACCAAGCTGCTTACCTATTGCAGATTCAGTCTTCCCAGCCTGGTGCAGGTCTACAATTTTGTTTCTGGTGTCCTTTGACAGCTCTTTGGTCTTGGCCATAGTGGAGTTTGGAGTGTGACTGTTTGAGGTTGTGGACAGGTGTCTTTTATACTGATAACAAGTTCAAAGGTGCCATTAATACAGATAACGAGTGGAGGACAGAGGAGCCTCTTAAAGAAGAAGTTACAGGTCTGTGAGAGCCAGAAATGTTTGTTTGTAGGTGACCAAATACTTATTTTCCACCATAATTTGCAAATAAATTCATAAAAAATCCTACAATGTGATTTTCTGGAATTTTTTTTCTCATTTTGTCTGTCATAGGCCTCTCTCATCTTTTTAAGTGGGAGAACTTGCACAATTGGTGGCTGACTAAATACTTTTTTGCCCCACTGTATCTTGAGAACCCTGGGGCTAACTGTAGGCTCGAATGGTGAACTGACAGTGCGTGCAGCTCACTCACTCGCTTTGCAGCGTAAGGGAAATTAGAAAATTGGTTTGAAAAAAGGAGAGATATTTCATCTCCACACTTTACAGTGGCTCAAAAAAGGCTGCTATGAGAAAGCCTCAAGCATAATAGACAGGTCCCAAGATGAACCAAAGGCTTAGAGACTGGACATAAGCGAAGCGCACCCTTCGTAAAGTGATATGACAAAGGGTGCTACCCTACTGTGTAGATGTCAAGGCCTATAATTAGAGGCCAAAATAATGGCTAAATAAACCTTTGCAGTAGAGAAAAAACTCCCCTGTGTCAAAAGGCCCTGGATGGAGCCTCAAACATGTCACTTGCACATTGAGCGTGTAGAAGGGGCTCTGGGCACTCTGGATAGTCTCAATGACTTTGAGTGGTAAGCCTGTTGCATTCAGAGTCATCCTCTCACTGGTCAGACTTAGAGGGCCGTGGTTACTGGGTGAGAGTGGGAAGTATCTTAGCTCGCTTGGGTCATACAGATCCCTGTGTAGTTACAAGGACTCGTTGTAAAGCCAGAGAGGGATCTCTCCTACTCAGAGTTTCCCTGGCCATAGAGGCAGGAGCGTTACCCACCACAAAAATCTGAGGGGGCACAAAGTATGGTGAGGATGGCTGGAGGGTGGTCCGGAGGGGGGTTGGGCCCCCACGTCCGGAAGTTGGAGAATTTCAAATTTTTCAAATACATGAAACAGCTTTTTACCGCAATCTAGAATCATAATCATTATGCTTAATTGCATTGTTTTGCATATCTCTGGGTAAAAGATTGAAAGGAATTGTTATTGCTAGCTATTCTAAAGTCTACCAACCTTGTCAGTAAGCATGCCAGCTAAGATAGTTAGACATGCTAGCTACTCTAACTTGATAGATAGCCTGAAATGGCTTCTTCGTGCCCCTGTGCCCTCTATGTGCACGATGCCTCTGCATAGGGGGGCTATTAAGATGAGGGAGAGGCTCCTTCACTCTGACTAAAGTAGAGAGTAGAAAAGGCACAGAGGACAAAACATCACCCTTGCCAAGGATGTGGCAGTGTTTCCACCCCTAGAGGTTTGTTTTCACTACTTGGGAATGGAGTCTCCAAACCCTACTGGGTTGACGCTTCTAACAGGTGGAATGCTCTAGAGGTTGGAATATGCTAGTGCACATGTGTCAATCAATCAAATCTTCTTACATCAGCTTTAATCTCATAGTGCTGTATGGAAACCCAGCCTAAAACCCCAAACAGCAAGCAATGCAGGTGTAGAAGCACACACAATGGCACTGCAGAGGGGCAGAGAGTGCATCCCAGTAACTGTGGAACCTAGTAACATTTTTGAGCAGAGCGCCTTCTTTAACAAGACAGGCTTGAACCGTTCCACATCCTCAGTGGCCTTTTTCATAGGGTTCCTGGGAGGTTGGGGCCTTGTGGGCTGAAGGGGTTTCGTAGCTCATATTAATACATGTATCCTTAGAAATAAGGTTCATGTAATCAATAACTTGCTAACATCAGATAACATTCATATAATAGCCATTTCTGAGACTCACTTAGATCATTCATTTGATGATACAGCAGTACCAATACAAGGATACAACATCTAGACAGAAACACTTATGGGGGAGGTGTTGCTGTATATATTTAGAGCCATATCCCTGTAATGCCGGCTAGCAGAAGAAGCCCAACAGCCACTCCTGGGCTATAATACCCTTTTTGCCAACTGGCCCGGACCCACTTCTACTGCCGGTACGGGGCCGATCCTTCACGACTGGACTACCGACAAAATCTGCTGAAGGGGGAACTCAAACTGGCTCCGCGGCACTGCTAGCCGCGGCCCGCTAACGTTAGCTGTCTAGAGCACACCGGACTGTTAGCTTAAGGGGCCCATCGGACAAATGATTTGGCCACTATAACTATTTTGCCAATTGGCTTGGTTTACCACACGGAGCCCTGCTGATCCGTCTGCCGACATATTCAGCACGAGGGGGCCACAACAGACTTTCTTTTGTCGCGACGTCCTTCTAAGGCCTTTCTGCTAGCTGCTAGCCCCGGCCCTCTAGCTTCCTGAAGCCACTCACTGGACTCACATGATCACTCGGCTATGCATGCCTCTCCCTAACGTCAATATGCCTTGTCCATTGCTGTTTTGGTAAGTATTTATTGCCTTATTTCAGTAGAGCCTCTAGCCCTGCTCAATACGCTTTAGTGAACACTTTAATTCCCCCTCCAACACATTCGGTGACATCATCTGGTTTAAATGATATTCCTAGAGACAATATCTCTTTCATCATCACTCTTGTCTGTACATTATGCCTTGAATCTATTCTACCACGCCCAGAAATCTGTTCCTTTAACTCTCTGTTCTGAACGTACTAGGCGACCAGTTATTTTAGCCTTTTGCCGTACCCTTATCCTACTCCTCCTCTGTTCCTCTGGTGATGTTAGGGTAACCCAGGCCCTGCAGTGCCTAGCTCCACTCCTATTCCCGAGGCGCTCTCATTTGTTGACTTCTGTAACCGTAAAAGCCTTGGTTTCATGCATGTTAACATTAGAAGCCTCCTCCCTAAGTTTGTTTGATTTATTCACTTCCCTAGCACACTCTGCCAACCCGGAAGTCCTAGCCGTGTCTGAATCCTGGCTCAGGAAGACAACCAAAAACCCTGAAATGTCCATCCCTAACTATAACATTTTCCGACAAGATAGAACTGCCAAAGGGGGCGGAGTTGCAATCTACTGCAGAGATAGTTCTGTCTTACTATCCAGGTCTGTACCCAAACAATTCGAGCTTCTAATTAAAAAAATCCACCTTTCCAGAAACAAGTCTCTCACAGTTGCCGCTTGCTATAGACCACCTTCTGCCCCCACCTCTGCCCTGGATGCCATATGTGACACCATATGCCCTCCAAATATACCTCTGCTGTTTTCAACCAAGATCTCAGCGATCACTGCCTCATTGCCAGCATCCGTAATGGGTCCGTGGTCAAACGACCACCCCTCATCACTGTCAAACGCTCCCTAAATCACTTCAGCGAGCAGGCCCTCTAATCGACCTGGCCCGGGTATCCTGGAAGGATATCGACCTCATCCCTTTAGTAAAGGATGCCTGGTCATTCTTTAAAAGTGCCTTCCTCACCATCTTAAATAAGCATGCCCCTTTCAAAAAATGTAGAACCAGGAACAGATATAGCCCTTGGTTCTCTCCAGACCTGACTGCCCTTGCCCTAGCCCCCGTGATATGAAACTTTTCAGCGATGTTCGGAACCAATATACACAGGCAGTTAGGAAAGCTAAGGCTAGCATTTTCAAGCAGTATTCACGCATTAAAAAACAAAGAATGAAAGAAAAGGTTGCAAGTTAGAATTTTGTAAAGTTAGTTTGGGGGATGTGGAACAATTATTGTTAACGATCAACCCTTAACAAACCTCCTGGCATTGACAACTTAGATGGAAAGCTACTGAGGATGGTAGCTGACTCTATAGCCACTCCTATCTGTCATATCTTTAATCTGAGCATAGAGGAAAGTACTTGTCCTCAGAGTGGTAAAGCTGCCTTTACTGGTTTACTGGTTCTAACAGCAGATCCATAAGCTTGCTGCCAGCTCTTAGCAAACTGTTGGAACGAATTGTGTTTGACCAAATACAATGCTATTTCTCTGTAAACAAACAGACTTTCAGCATGCTTATAGAGAAGGGCACTCAACATGTACTGGACTGACACAACTGACTGATGATTGGTTGAAAGAAATTGATATTAAGAAGATTTTGGGCACTGTACTGTTAGATTTCAGTGTATCCTTTGATATTATAGACCATAACCTGTTGTCAACCTCTGACATCTCGTGGATTCAGAGCTATCTATCTAATATAACTGAAATGGTTGTCTTTAATGGAAGCTTCTCTAATGTCAAACATGTAAAGTGTGGTGTATCACAGGGTAGCTCTCTTGGCCCTCTACTCTATTCTGTTTTTACCAATGACCTGACACTGGCATTAAACAAAGCATGTGTGTCCATTTATGCTGATGATTCAACCATATATATATCAGCAAGCAAGTAATAGACTGGTCCAGAACATCTCTAAAACTAAGAGCATTGTATTTGGTACAAATCATTCCCTAAGTTCTAGACCTCAGCTGAATCTGGTCATGAATGGTGTGGCTGTTGAACAAGTTGAGGGGACTAAATTACTTGCCATTACCTTAGATTGTAAACTGTCATGGTCAAAACATATAGATTTAATGGTTGTAAAGATGGGGAGAGGTCTGACCGTAATAAAGAGATGCTCTGCTTTTTTGACACCACACTCCACAAAGCAAGTCCTGCGGGCTCTAGTTTTGTCCTGATTACTGTCCAGTCGTGTGGTCAAGTGCTGCAAGGGAAGACCTAGTTAAGCTGCAGCTGGCACAAAACAGAGTGCCACGTCTTGCTCTTCATTGTAATCAGATGGCTGATATAAATACTATGCCAGTCTTTCTTGGCTAAGAGTTGAGAAGAGTCTGACTGCATCACTTATTTTTATAAGAAACAATGTGTTGGAAAATCCCAAATTGTTTGCATAGTCAACTTACACACAGCTCTGACACACACAATTACCCCACCAGACATGCCACCGGTGGTCTTTTCACTGTCCCCAAATCCATAACAAATTCAAGAAAGCATACAGTATTATATAGAGCCATTACTGCACGGAACTCCGTTCCATCTCATATTGCTCAAATGAACAGCAAACCTGGTTTCAGAAAACAGATAAAGCAACACCTCACGACGCAACGCCTCTCCCCTATTTGACCTAAATAATTTGTGTGTATGTATTGGTAATGATACAGTATGTAGGCTACGTGTGCCTTTTTAAAAATGTATTTATTCATTGATGTAGTTCTGTCCTTGAGCTGTTCTTGGCTATTAATGTTCTGTATTATGTCATGTTTCATGTTTTGTGTGGACCCCAGGAAGAGTAGCCGCTGCTTTTTCAAATGGAATTGGGATCAGAATAAAAATACACCCAAAAAATACCCCCAACGCCAGCTTGTTGCCCCCTTCCAGCTGTGAGGCTGCAGGAACCAACAAGGCTGCAACAGGATCGAGGTCTGTGGGGCAGACAGAAGTTCTTCTGAACAACTCCTTGTAAGACACTCCTTGTGCGTTTTCAGCCCTCTCCTGTACTCTCCGTTCACCCATGACTGCGTGGCCATGCACGCCTCCAACTCAATCATCAAGTTTGCAGACAACACTACAGTGGTAGGCTTGATTACCAACAACGACGAGACGGCCTACAGGGAGGAGGTGAGGGCCCTCTGAGTGTGGTGTCAGGAAAATAACCTCACACTCAGACAAACTGAAATGGTCCACCCACACAGACAGCGTGGTGAAGAAGGCGCAACAGCGCAACAGCGCCTCTTCAACCTCAGGAGGCTGAAGAAATTTGGCTTGTCACCTAAAACACTCACAAACTTCTACAGATGCACAATCGAGAGCATCCTGTCTGGCCGTATCACCGCCTGGTATGGCAACTGCTCCGCCCACTATCGTAAGGCTCTCCAGAGGGTAGTGAGGTCTGCACAACGCATCCCCGGGGGAAAGCTACCTGCCCTCCAGGACACCTACACCACCCGAGCCACTGCCTGTTCACCCCGCTATCATCCAGAAGACGAGGTCAGTACAGGTGCATCAAAGCTGGGACCGGGAGACTGAAAAACAGCTTCGATCTCAAGGCCATCAGACCGTTAAACAGCCATCACTAACATTGAGTGGCTGCTGCCAACATACTGACTCAAATCTCTAGCCACTTTAATAATTAAAAAATTGGATGTAATATATGTATCACTAGTCACTTGAAACAATGCCACTTTACATAAAGTACTCATCTCATATGTATATACTGTACTCTATACCATCTACTGCATCTTGCCTATGCCGTTCGGTCATCACTCATCCATATATTTATATGTACATATTCTTATTCATTCCTTTACACTTGTGTGTAAAAGGTAGTTGTTGTGAAATTGTTAGATTACTTGTTAGATATTACTGCATGGTCGAAACTAGAAGCACAAGCATTTCACTACACTCGCATTAACATCTGCTAACCATGTATATGTGACCAATACATTTTGATTTGATTTGGGGAAATCCCCCCCCCTCCCTTCCCCTCTCAGGGCTTGAGAGTGAGGGATACTGTTGTCCCCACCTTCGATCGCATCCGTGAGGTCGAGGGATTAATCCCGTCGTCAATTCGTCAAGACAGTGAGGGAAAGGAATTGAGACTATCCATAATTTTTCCCCAGCTGGGCTCGGTTGTGGGGAACTGAACCTCAGCCTTGGCTGGTGGCTCAGAGGTGAGAGGGGGGTCAGAAATGGAGGTACGTTTGAGCCTCCTTAAGCTCGGCCCGAATCCTTCCCCGCCTGGCTCGTCCTGGGATGGCCATTGTAAAAAAACAGGGCCTGCTAGTGTAGTAGCGGCTGTCATAAAAAACAACATGTGCGCTCAGAGGCTTACAATGGGCGGAGGCTAGCTCATAGCTACCAAGAGAGAGCACTGCACAGATCAATGAGACAGATATTACACCGGATGTAAAATGTGAAGCGTCCGGTTGGCATTTCCACTCACTACCAAATATGGTGGTGAGAGGAAGCCCAGTGGACGGCAGTGGGAGAAGATTTTGGCCTACATTCTGCTAATTTTCTCATCGATGAAGCACTTGATCTCAATACAGTTTTCTGCTTCCAAATCTAACATCTGTTATGAACAGAGTGGAGTAAGTTTAGTAAACTTTAGGCTTGGCCAAAGTTTTAAAAATTGCAAGGTTTAGGAGTGGAAGGGTGAATTTAGTTATGTCACACACACACTTCACAGAGTAAGCGTTCACTAACAGAAAATGTGCAAATACATGCTAGGCACTGCCTATCTTCTTGCTTGTTCTGCCCACTATGATTAATTTGCTCCCATTGGAAACAACAGGCTGTGGTCTATCTTGGGTTAGTTAGACTTCGGGCTGTTATCCTCCCACAACTTTAAAGCCATCAACCTAAACTTTGCCTGTTTATTTAATACAAATGAGTGAATGTAGGTTAAACTAAACAAGAGGAGAGCGCTAGCAATGCTACAGTATGTGCAGGTAGAACTGCTAACTAGCATGGTTAGGTTAGTTAGGGTTAGTTAGACTTCGGGCTGTTATCCTCCCACAACCTTAAAGCCGTCAACCTAAACTGGAGACTGGTATAATTTTGAGACAAATTCAACTCATAACAAAATCGTTCCTTTCAATCAACCGTTCAAATGTATTTATACTGAATTTGGCCTGCTTTTGGATTACTCTTATCTGGGACTATGAAACCGGCCCATAAAGTGAAAATGGTATCAATAATCTTGTGGAAATGTTATTATGAAACAAATTACTCTTGTATCGATCCATCCGTATGAGAATGCCCCGACTCTTGTATTTGCTACACAGACAGACATGAGACACAGATGGTACAGATATGCTAAGGCAGCACAGGGTTTATTTATTCGGAGCTGCAGAGCACAGTGGGTTTGGCTTTACATTCTGTACACTCAGCACTGTAATGTACAACAATAGCAGGAAGAGATCCATCCTCGTTCTCTCCTTTTCATCCTCCTTATCCTCTCTCTCTCCACACTCCCCAGCCTCCACCACCAGCCAAATACAGTGTGTGTGTGTGTGTCATAAAGGAACAAATCGATCATGAGAGAAACAAAGTGCAAACATTTGTGTGCGAGTCATCTAGAAGATCAGGCTAAAGAGGAGGCACTTCTGATTTTCAATTTGTGAAATGATTTACGAATAAAATAATAACTGGCCAAGACTAAATGTGTAAGTACAATTGTTTTCTGTAAATATTCAATCTTCCTTAAAATAAGACATCAAATTCCAAAACCAAAGCTTTTCTTCCCTTTGGTTTGAGTGTGTTGGAAGGCTTCCCATTGTGAGGTGACATGTGGTCCCTACCAATTACTCTACCAGAGCCCCGGAACCTCAATAGTCTAACACGGCTTCCCTCTCCTTTATCCGCACTGGATTGGTTAAAGCTCCTTTCCTGTAGGAAAAAGGTCATATATCTTCCAGGATTCCTCACCTTTCCTTTAGGATCAGTGCAGCTGAAGAAAAGGAGGAGAGAAAACCTCCCTATTGAGACTATCGAGATGCACCCATGGTCGTGATGGCAACACAAACACAAAACAGCACTGGCTCAATGGATATTACAACATTTACATCACAGTAATATTACTTTAATGTCTGAGGTAAAACAATAACATATTTACTGTAAAAACATCTTAATTGGTGTATAAATGGTGGCTTACTGGTTTGACAAATCTACTTTTTCTCAAGGTCAACAGGGCGCGGCGGTGCACTCTTTGGGAAAAGTGCAGAAAACAAGACAAGTATTGTGGTTACAATTCTAATAACACAGTTGTGTGTGTGCGTGGGGGGGGGGGGGGGGGGGAGCCTGTTCTATGCAAACACATGTTTGATTGTGACTTAGGTGTAGCATAGCTGCTGCCTCAAGTTGAATATGTGATTGAATAAAGACCAGGCAAATCCCCCTTCCTCCTCCAAAACGGATATGGCAACAATAACACAAATACATAACTGAACTATATCTTTGGCCTGAGGGTATACAAGGCAATATGCACATTGTGTCTTGAGGTTGGTGATGTTGTTGGTTGCATGTACGTTTATAAGTGATTAGGGGAGAGGGAGGTGAAAAGGAGAAAGAGACAAAAAGAGAGAGGGGGAGGGGGGAAGAGAGGAATAAATGAACAGAGAGTGCATTTGAGTGTGAATGTGAATTTATGCAAATAATTTGATTTCTTTCAAAATAAAAAATAAACAGCAACAAAGACCCCATCTTGTATTTCCTGTGGTCTTTCTCAGACAGTGGATCCCCTGAATTAGCTAGTTTTTTCTTATTCATCAACACAGTCAGTGGCTCTTCTCTACTCCAGCGATCCTGAAGGTAAGTGAAGTGTCTGAGCATTGTTTTCAAAACGTCTTTGCGTTATTGAAACGTCCCTCCAATAATTCCCCATGGGTCTCAGGTCCGGGTCATGGTCAGCATTTCCCCTAGACTGACCATGGGCTTGGGTTGGGTGCCTCCGGAAGACTGACAGCTGGTCAGGCCAGGTGTAAACCAATCAGCAGTGAGAAGATCCTTCCGGCTCCTCCTCTGTCTGTGTGTGGAGCCACACAGAGCCATGGCCACTAGGGGGCAGAGTTTGACATGGAGTCCACTGAGTTCACACTGCAGGAAGACACGCGACTGTTGGCGATGGACACCTCGGGGTGCTGGAGGGTGGAGAGAGAGAGAAAGGGAGATTGTGTTATCTCAGTATCAGTGTGTGGATGTAACTGTGCAGTGTAAACTCTGTGTGAGACTGAGTATGTTGGTGTGTGTGTGTGTGTGTCCTCACATGTCTCCTGAAGATCCTGTCCAGCAGGCTGCGTCGGGGAGGCTCGGGGGGTGTGTTCCAGTCCAGATCTGGGGTTCTGGTCGCCTGGGGCCCGAACACATTCAGATCACTGAAACACTCTGTGTCTATCATCTATACACACAGAGACAGAGAAACAGAGAGATGGTGTAAGGACAGTATTTGACTGCCACTGACTGACAAGACCACCAATTATTCAGTCTTTCAGGTTACCTTGCAGACTACCTCTCAGAAGAGGCCAGAGGAGAGGGAAAGACGTCCCTGTTAGTTCACCCACCTCGTGCTGCCATGGGATGGACACGCAGCCTGTAGAGAATTTGAAGTAGAAGTCGTTGTCGGTTTGGTCCAGATTTACTCCCTTGACTGTAGAGAACTGCTCAATGTCCAACACATCCTTACAGTACACCGCCCGGGGCTGAGAGAGAGAAGAAACACACAGCGGGAAAGAGGAAGAAGAGGAAGAAGTATGAGTCTTCATTTGGAGTAGAGGTCATGATCCCTGGTCTAAATAACATATTCACCCATTCATGAATGTAACGGATTGAAACAATTGGAAAAGTTGGTTGGTTCCAATATTAAAACACTTCCTGGTGTTGTTTCTAGAGCTGAAGCAAGACAAGAGTTGCCATCCTCCTCCTCCTCTACTTACATCAGGTACAAAGGAGGGCTCCTGGATGCCTGCCTCTAGTCTCTTAAAGTTGATGTTCCTGAAGAAGCAGTGAGCCTTCACCCCTGTTGACCCCTCCGTTGTACAGCCCAGCCTCTGCTTAGGATCTTTGGTCAACAGCTGGAGAGAGAGGGGGAGAGAAAGAGGGGGGAGAGAGAGCGACGGGGGCGAGAGCGAGACGGGGGTGGCAGGAGAGAGCGAGAGCCGGACGGGGCGGGAGAGAGAGAGAGAGAGAGGGAGAGCGAGACCGGGTGAGAGAGAGAGCGAGACCGGGTGAGAGAGAGAGCGAGACCAGGAGAGAGAGAGAGAGCGAGACCAGAGAGAGCGAGACAGGGCGGGAGAGAGCGAGACGGGGGGCGGGAGAGAGCGAAACGGGGGGCGGGAGAGAGCGAGACGGGGGCGGGAGAGAGCGAGACGGGGGCGGGAGAGAGCGAAACGGGGGGCGGGAGAGAGCGAAACGGGGGGCAGGAGAGAGCGAAACGGGGGGCAGGAGAGAGCGAGACGGGGGCGGGAGAGAGCGAGACGGGAGCGGGAGAGAGCGAAACGGGGGGCGGGAGAGAGCGAGACGGGGGCGGGAAAGAGCGAAACGGGGGGCGGGAGAGAGCGAGACGGGGGCGGGAGAGCGCGAGATGGGGGCGGGAGAGCGTGAGATGGGGGCGGGAGAGAGCGAGACGGGGGCGGGAGAGAGCGAGACGGGGGCGGGAGAGAGCGAGACGGGAGCGGGAGAGAGCGAAACGGGGGGCGGGAGAGAGCGAGACGGGGGCGGGAAAGAGCGAAACGGGGGGCGGGAGAGAGCGAGACGGGGGCGGGAGAGCGCGAGATGGGGGCGGGAGAGAGCGAGACGGGGGCGGGAGAGTGCGAGACGGGGGCGGGAGAGAGCGAGACGGGGCGGGAGAGAGCGAGACGGGGGGCGGGAGAGAGCGAGACGGGGGCGGGAGAGCGCGAGACGGGGGCGGGAGAGAGCGAGACGGGGGCGGGAGAGAGCGAGACGGGGGCGGGAGAGAGCGAGACGGGGGCGGGAGAGAGCGAGACGGGGGCGGGAGAGAGCGAGACGGGGGGCGGGAGAGAGCGAGACGGGGGCGGGAGAGAGCGAGACGGGGGCGGGAGAGAGCGAGACGGGGGCGGGAGAGAGCGAGACGGGGGCGGGAGAGAGCGAGACGGGGGCGGGAAAGAGCGAAACGGGGGGCGGGAGAGAGCGAGACGGGGGCGGGAGAGCGCGAGATGGGGGCGGGAGAGAGCGAGACGGGGGCGGGAGAGTGCGAGACGGGGGCGGGAGAGAGCGAGACGGGGGCGGGAGAGAGCGAGATGAGGAGAGAGAGAGAAAAGCGGGGGAGAGATGATAGAATGTACAGTCAGTAATTTTCAAATATCATGAGCTCAGCTACTCAGGGTGACTACCAAATACAGAGTGCAGTCCCTGATGACACTAACTAAGCCTACGTCTTGTCAATCAATCAATGGGCTCTCACCACTCTACAGATGGCCTGGGTGTCCTCTGTAAACTTGTCGCTGTACTCCTCCTCTCCCTCCTGCACCCTCTTCTCCACTTCTTCCCTCTTAACTCGTTCTTTGCGTGCGCGGAAGGGTGAGCGTCCGGCGGTCATCTCGTAGATGAGACATCCCAGCCCCCACCAGTCTGGACTCATCCCATAGCGCTCGTTGTTGATCACCTCCGGAGCTACACACACAGCACAGTACAACAGGTTTAACGATAATATCTTAGTATGGTAAAAAATGTGTCAGGTTTTAGTTTGATGATTATTGTATTCCGATGCATTAGAAATGAGAAATGAATTTTAATGTGTGGTAATAACATATGAACGCTTACCCATGTAACCCACTGTTCCCACTCTGCCTCGTATGGGGTCTCCTTCAGGCACTTTGATGGCCAGGCCCAGATCTGAGATCCGGATGTGTCCTATGGCACAGGGGCAGAGAGGTCAGGGGTCAAAGATCAGTCCTATTTAACAGAGAGCCTCGAAGTTCAAATGTCCTAATCCCAGTAGTTAGGCTACAGTACAGTAGTAAGGGCAACTCACCATTATCATCTAATAGAATATTCTCTGGTTTTAAATCCCTGAAGAAAAAGACAAATGTTAATTTGGGGCATTTGACATTGGGACTAAAACCAATACATCATGTGATGACATCATGTGATCTCAGGAGACATTTGTATAGTGAATGACAATCAGAAGAATCCACTGCTAATTTTGCTAAAGGTAGGAGTAGGTAGTTGCCCCCATCTGATCCTAGATCTGTTGCAATGTGAACCTAGATCTGTGTTAAGGGAAACTGAGGTGCTATGATAACAAGCTGCCACCTGTAGACGATCGATTCCTGGTGTAGGTGGTCCAGGCCGCAGCAGATCTGGGCAGCATAGAACTGGACCCTGTCCTTCTCAAAGCCTGGAGTCCCCATGCTGTAGATGTGGAACTTCAGATCACCTCCATTCATTAAGGTCAGCACCAGACACAGAGCATCTTTGGTCTCATAGGCATATGCTAAACTCACCTATAGAGATTGATATGAGAGAGACAGAGAGAGCGATTGGCGATCGAGAGATTGACGATCGAGAGATTGACGATCGAGAGAGCGAGAGAGAGACTGACGAGAGAGAGAGAGAGAGAGAGAGAGAGAGCAAGCGACTGACGAGAGAGAGAGAGAGAGAGAGAGAGAGAGAGAGAGAGAGAGAGAGACTGACGAGAGAGAGAGACTGATGAGAGAGAGAGAGAGAGAGAGAGAGAGAGAGAGAGAGAGAGAGAGAGAGACTGACGAGAGAGACGAGAGAGAGAGAGAGAGAGAGAGAGAGAGAGAGAGAGAGAGAGAGAGACTGATGAGAGAGAGAGAGAGACTGACGAGAGAGAGAGATTAGACCCAACCAAATCATGAGAAAACAAAAAGATAATTACTTGACACATTGGAAAGTATTAACAAAAAAACAGAACAAACTAGAATGCTATTTGGCCCTACACAGAGAGTACACAGCGGCAGAATACCTGACCACTGTGACTGACCCAAAATTAAGGAAAGCTTTGACTATGTACAGACTCAGTGAGCATAGCCTTGCTATTGAGAAAGGCCGCCATAGGCAGACATGGCTCTCAAGAGAAGACAGGCTATGTGCTCTCTGCCCAAAAAATGAGGTGGAAACTGAGCTGCACTTCCTAACCTCCTGCCCAATGTATGACCATATTAGAGAGACATATTTCCCTCAGATTACACAGATCCACAAAGAATTCAAAAACAAATCAAATTTTGAAAAACTCCCATATCTACTGGGTGAAATTCCACAGTGTGCCATCACAGCAGCAAGATTTGTGACCTGTTGCCACGAGAAAAGGGCAACCATTGAAGAACACACACCATTGTAAATACAACCCATATTTATGCTTATTTATTTTATCTTGTGTCCTTTACCATTTGTACATTGTTAAAACACTGTATATATATATATATATATATATATATATATATATATATATATAATATGACATTTGTAATGTCTTTATTGTTTTGAAACTTCTGTATGTGTAATGTTTACTGTTAATTGTTATTGTTTATTTCACTTTATATATTAACTTTATATATTATCTACCTCACTTTCTTTGGCAATGTTAACACATGTTTCCCATGCCAATAAAGCCCTTGAATTGAATTGAATTGAGAGAGAGAGACTGACGAGAGAGAGAGAGAGAGAGAGAGAGAGAGAGAGAGAGAGAGAGAGACTGATGAGAGAGAGAGAGACTGACGAGAGCGAGAGACTGACGAGAGCGAGAGACTGACGAGTGAGAAGGAGAGAGAGAGACTGACGAGAGAGAAAGAGAGACTGATTAGAGAGAGAGACTGATGAGAGAGGGAGACTGACGAGAGCGAGAGACTGACGAGAGCGAGAGACTGACGAGTGAGAAGGAGAGAGAGAGACTGACGAGAGAGAGAGACTGACGAAAGAGAGAGACTGACGAGAGAGAGAGAGAGACTGACGAGAGAGAGAGAGAGAGAGCGAGAGAGAATAAAGTGAAAGCTTGTGGACATGTATTGCGTGGTCATGTATCCAAATAATAGGAAGAGACTCACAACAAATCTGCTGTTGACCTTCTCTAGTATTTGTTTCTCATTAAGGGCCATGGACTCTCCTTTCCTCTTCTTAATTCTCTTCTTCTCCAGCTTCTTGCAGGCATACATCTTCCCTGTGGCTCGCACCTGGCACGCACACACCTGAGAGAACACAAAGTACTATATCATAGGCCAGTTCATCTCACACACACAATTCTCTAATAATTCTCTAAATGGAAAATTGTGCCTCACCTCTCCGAATCCTCCCTTCCCCAGTACTCGGTACTGTCGAAACGTGTCTTTAGTTATTGGCTGTCTGAAAACACATCTCATAGTAAATAACATAGTACCAGGCACAGAGCTAGAGAGTCTCTGCACATAGGGGGCGGGGTGCTCTCGAGGGGCCCTTCTGACCAAATCAATTCAATTCATAGCTGATATGGCCTATGATAAACGCAAATTAGGCATCATCACTAGAGTCGTTAACAGTTAGTCTGCAAAACATGTTTTTTACCTGTCACGGTTACCGGTCTAGCTATAGGTTAATTAGCATAACTCAATTGGAGCGTGTGTATTTTCATTCGTTTGTCATGCATCTTATTTTATGAGACGCGCACCGCATACTAGAGCCCTGTACGGGCATCATTTTAAAGTCCTACCCATATGCCCCTACCCTACCCAGGCCCGATCGCTTCTGACAAATTTAAGGCCCGGCCCGGAATAGAGAAGCAACTTCCTCCAGTAGTAAATCCGTTAGCTGCTTCTCTCTGTCCATCACTCGCTCCCTGCTCACTCTGCACGTGTTCTGCTCATGGTGGCTCCAAGTCTGTGAGTATCCATAGCAACGGCTCCACTTGGGCCGCAGTTAAACCGCCAACGGATATTATTATCTCCCGTCTTATATTTGACGAGGTTGAAGCGCTTCTGACACCATGTTGTGATCTTAGTCAGATATGACTCTATTGCGTAGCAGAGCACGAGCAAATAGGTCAGCAAAATGTTTTTTTTTGTTAGTGATCAATTTAGTGATACCCTGTCCGGTCCTAACCCGACGAGCCCGGCCCGTAACAGAGCTCTCTACCGCATATAGAGCCTAGTTTGAGCACGCAGCGACAGCTCACACTCGCAGCTCCTCAAACATGTTCTTATGAAGCCCAGTCGATGCACAACATTTCTACATGGAATCGCGGGTGATCACAGTGTTGATGTCCACTGATAGAGGATCCCAGCTACCTTATTTATTTCTCAACTCAGAGATTGGAACTTATTTGGCCAACCATCTGAGCTGTAGGGCAGTCTGCATGTTGAAAACAGGTACGTCATTGTTTGCAATATGGATGTTTTACTTCATAGCCTATTGATTCAAAAAAAGTGGCCAAAATCCAAACTTAGAAATGGGAATGATTTTATCAAGACTTCGTCAAGATGCCATTGAAACCAGCATTTCTCTCCTGTTCCATTTTGTTTCCACATCAACTTTCTTTCGCGGTCCAGAAGCCAAAGGCACAGCCCTAGTCATATTAGCAAACCTTCCTAGTAAGGCATCTTTAGATTCTTCCCTCTGTCACATGCAACCGCTCGCAGCAGAATGCGCTTTAGAATCTGTTTTTCCCTCGAATTGCTTCCTGTCCCAGGCCAGCGGGCCCCTCAAGAGGGTATAGCGACAGACAGTTTTCTTCTCAGAAATCATTGCACACGCGATAGAACAACATTGCATGTACTGGGATTTTGTTTACCACCATGCTGGATGCTCATTTCCTCGTAAAAATAACAAAAGTGCCTGGGATGGACGGTGACACTGTTATGCCTATCGCGGCTCTCAGCTTTAAAGAATGCTTTTACTTTGCTTTGTGGTAGGCGACGTCATCGTTGAAAAATGAGGTGCGTGGTCCCTACGCCGGTCACACCCATGGCCCCCCAAGCTAGCACCGTGCCATTCAATAATCACTAAAAACAACCGTTTCTGTTAGATTTAGTTTAAGCAGCACATTACCTCTCCAGCATCTTCCACTGTAGGAAACGGTCAAAGTACATGCTGTTTTGGTAGTCAGAGAAGGGAGCTCGTCTCAGGTAGTCATGGAGAGCCCTGAAGAACAGACAACAAACAAAAAGGTTAAAGCCCTGAGGCGACAGACAACAGCTTCAGTTGCAGTAAGAGGTAAGCCAGCTGATGGTCCAGTGTGTATGCGCTTTAGCCAACTCCTCTCCGTGTTCCTTCACTGTCTTATGCGACCTCATCCCCAGTCTCTTGCACACATTGCATATACACCTGCTACACCAACCACTTCATTTCTCCCACTGTTACCAGTGTGCTAATGGAAGTCACGTTTGACGCTTCGAAATGCCAGCAACTTGATAGAAATGATAGGAGAGTTGGCTTCCGCACATGGAGTACGGGACGAGGCTAGCGATAAGCTAAGGTCAAGCTGTTTCTTCATAAGAATATCATAGTTGACAAAAAGGAGAGAGACCAAAGAAAGATTCCCTTACTTGCGACAGTCACTGAAGATCTCCTTGCAGGGGTGAAGTTCCAGGTTCTCTCTACACTGCTCAGCAAGGCTCTCTGCTGCCTCCACACACTCTGACGACTACACAGGCACACGCGCACGCACACACACACAGTCACAGTCACACACACACACAGGAATTAGTGTGGTAGGCCTGATCACTGACGACGATGAGGTCAAAGAGGTCAGTGACCTGGCAGTGTGTTGCCAGGACCGCAACCTCTCCCTCAATGTCAGCAAGACAAAGGGGCTGATCGTGGACTAGAAGAAACGGAGGGCCCGAGCACGCCCCCCCAACTATATCGACGGGGCTGTAGTGGAGCAGGTCGAGAGCTTCAAGTTCCTCTGTATCCACATCACTAAGGAATTAACATGGTACACACACACACACACACACCAACACAGTCGTGAAGAAGGCACGACAATGCCTCTTCCCCCTCAAGAAGCTGAAAAGATTTGGCACGGGCCCTCAGCTCCTCAAAAAGTTCTACAGCTGTAAAGCATCTTGACTGGCTGTATCACAGCCAGGTATGGTAACTGCTTGGCAGCCAACCGCAAGGCGCTACAGAGGGTAGTGTGTATGGCCCAGTACATTACTGGGGGTTAAGCTCTCTGCCATCCAGGACCTCTATACCAGGCGGTGTCAAAGGAAGGACCTAAAAATGGTCAAAGACTCCAGCCACCCAAGTCATACATTGTTCTCTCTGCTACCGCATGGCAAGCGGTGCCGATGCACCAAGTTTGGAACCAACAGGAACCTGAACATCTTCTACCCCCAAGCCATAAGACTGCTAAATAGTACCCAAACTATCTGCATTGAACCCCCCATTTTCACTAACTCTTTTAAATCAATGCAATGCGAATAGTCTGGGTAGCCATTAAATAAGATGTTCAGGAGTGTTATGGCTTGGGGGTAGAAGCTGTTTAGAAGCCTCTTGGACCTAGACTTGGCACTCCGGTACTGCTTGCCGTGCGGTAGCAGAGAGAACAGTCTATGACTAGGGTGGCTGGAGTCTTTGACAATATCTAGGGCCTTGCTCTGACACATACAGTGGAGCAAAAAAAGTATTTAGTCAGCCACCAATTGTGCAAGTTCTCCCACTTAAAAAGATGAGAGAGGCCTGTAATTTTCATCATAGGTACACTTCAACTATGACAGACAAGATGAGAAAAAAAAATCTAGAAAATCATATTGTAAGATTTTTAATGAATTTATTTGCAAATTATGGTGGAAAATAAGTATTTGGTCACCTACAAACAAGCAAGATTTCTGGCTCTTACAGACCTGTAACTTCTTCATTAAGAGGCTCCTCTGTCCTCCACTTGTTACCTGTATTAATGGCACCTGTTTGAACTTGTTATCAGTATAAAAGACACCTGTCCACAACCTCAAACAGTCACACTCCAAACTCCACTATGGCCAAGACCAAAGAGCTGTCAAAGGACACCAGAAACAAAATTGTAGACCTGTACCAGGCTGGGTAGACTGAATCTGCAATAGGTAAGCAGCTTGGTTTGAAGAAATCAACTGTGGGAGCAACTATTAAGGAAATGAAAGACATACAAGACCACTGACCACGTTCTAATTTTGTCTGTCATAGTTGATGAAAATTACAGGCCTCTCTCATCTTTTTAAGTGGGAGAACTTGCACAATTGGTGGCTGACTAAATACTTTTTTTGCCCCACTGTATCTACCTCAATTACCTCGTACCCCTTCACAGCGACTCGGTACTGGTACCCCGTGCATATAGCCAAGTTATCGTTACTCATTGTGGATTTATTCCTTGTGTTATTATGTTTCTATTACTTTTTAAAGGTTCTCTCTGTATTGGGAAAGGCATGTAAATAATAATTTCACTGTTAGTCTACACCTGTTGCTGACGAAGCATGTGACAAATACAATTTGACGAACAAACATGTTATATTGCTCTAACAGTTGTTTCACCCATCGACACTCATCAATCCTCCCACAAAGACTTCACTCACCTGTTTAGTGAGGAACTTCCCAATAATTTCACCTCCTCTGCTTTTCCGTTTCTCATCAGGCGCCAGCTCATAGTCATCCTAAAGAACAGGGCGTCATTATACACTTACAGTACATCATAATATAACAATAGCGCCGAATAAGATTTGCTTAATGCACTATCGTAATATATTTGCCCCGCATAATTCAACCAATGGAATAGTCCCAAAAGTGCAAACCGCAATCCAACTGGCATCCTGGGTATGCAAATCTAGTATTTGAAAGAAAAGGCATACTATTTCGACCCAGGTGCGACTGGACATACAATACAATACTTTTCCATTATCAGGGGCAATGTATGGACGAGATCATGTTTTGAATGACATTATTGTGTGGCTACCAGTGTTGTGGAAACATGCAGCATGCGACTAGACCAGCATAGTGTGGATTGCCTTGAGTTGAAATGATCAGTCATTATCTATATCCTTAGCAGCTACAGTATTTATCAGCCAGGAGTGAGAGTGCACGGAGCGGTACAGCATTGCCAGGGGTCGTGGCATAGCCTGTTAATCCTTCACTCCCTGATCATTCTCTCACCTCTCTATCCCAATTAGCATTCCACTACACCCGCAATAACACCTGCTAAATATGCGTATGTGACCAATAGAATTTGATTTGATTTGATTTAGCCTGTCGCACGCTTCCCAGTCAAAACAGTTTGCGCATATATTATGATGAAAGCTTGTGATGTTTTTGTTAGTTTTGGTGTTTGTCTGGTTTTTTTTTAGGCTGTTCGAGTACACAACATAGATTTTTACGATATAGCCAATTTTGACTTTGAGGCTGGGGTGACAAGTGGATGAAGTGTTTGTTGTCATGCAACGAGAGACTACCAGCTTTCATGCAATTTCTTCACTTGAGAAACACTGCTCCAAACATTTTAGGTAGATGTAAAATTGCGTGACTAAAAACGTTGAAATTGATTACAGATTCCTTGATTTATCGTTGATTTTTTTGGACTATTTTGAGGAAGGTCTGTCCCTCGCACGCCTTGCGTACAGACGTGTGTCGCCTAGCTGAGTTCTGCTAGGATCAAACCATGTTCTCTCCACTAGCCCACCTGACCTGAAACACACAAGCACCTCTTTAACCCACAATCTGTTATTAACAGACACTCTCTCTCTCTCTGACACACACGCTGCCTGGGACCCCATATGTGACCCTATGTTGCCTGGCAACCACAGTCAACACGGCAGGATTCCTTGAGGTCCTTTAGTGTCACAGTGTGTCAGACCAGCGTCACCAGATCCCCCCCGACACACACACCTAGAGTTTCTCTCCTGACCCTGGCTGTGGCCCACTATAGTGGTCTACTCTGCTCTGAGACACAGACAGACAGAGAAAGAAAGGCGTTGGGTGAAAAGGCCATACTTCTGCCATTAGATCTGTTTCTCTGGCCTGTGTGTGTAAGACTTTCCTAGTTAAATAAAGGTTAAATAAAAATAGATAAATAAATAAAAAGTCTGCCAAAAGGCCAACGGGGCGTCTCCATTTCCCTTCGGCTAACCCCTTCGGCTAACAATTGGGTGGCTTATTCTGTGTGTGTGTGTGTGTCTGTGTGTGTGTGTGTGTGCGTGCATTTGTGTCTTACAATGCCCTATCTTGCCAACAATAGCAAGTCAAAATTCGGCAGCAATCACACATACACCCCTCCCTCCTGCACTGACGTCAGAGGAAACACAGGGACCCCCAGGCGCATTCCTTCTGCTGTTACATCTCTCCCTCTCTCTCTCTCTCGCTAGCTACTGTGCTCTTTTCCCTCACTAACACCCTCGTTTATACATTTGAAGCACATGGACACACTCACAAAAAATACAACACACAAACTTTCCTTTGGACATTGATCCTACCCGTCCATCAATTTAGCAACTTTCCAAATGGCCCAACAAGAGTATTTGGGTGATGGAAGCTAGATATCTAATTTCATTATTTTCACAGGTTCGCTCTCATAAAATCTTCAATTACCCTCAGATCTTTCTCCAAAAAATGCATCTGCAGCTGACCCATTCTTGTTGGTGCGCATATGTGGCGAGGGTAGTTTCCCTCAGAGTGTTTTAGGTTGGTGGGAAGGGGTGAAAACGGGAGGGGGTCTGACCAGAAACAATCCTCTCATTCTGTCCAGTCACATGCCTACGGTGATATTTTGGGCTTTACTCAAAATACTTAAATGTGTCATGTGCGAGGCATTCCGTCTAGACACAAGTTAACGGGGGAGACGGTTCGGGGGTTACTATTGGCTTCTGGTTACTATTGGCATTTGATTCGGAGTGTTTCTTCTCTGACGATTAGAGGCATTTTCACATCTAAAACCTGTAATCTGGGACACTGTGTCTAGACAGAGTAAAGGGAGGAGGCCGCTATTATAATCACTACTCAATTTGATTGTAATCTCTCAGTCAACTGAACATGATTAGTGCTGTTTGGATGACTGTTTAATCCAAGTGATGCATTTAGAAGTGTGTGCGTGTGTGTGTGTGTGTTACCATAGCGTCCAGTAGGTGGATGCATCGCAGCAATTCAGGTCTGGTCTCACAGTACAGGCGGAACAGCAGTCTGCCGATGGGCTGCTTCTCACACAGGCTCATGTAGTCCCGATCTGCCAGAAACACACACAAACTAGTATCTGGGCCTATCTGTAGAAATAACACACACATTTGAAAAGACCCAGGCACGTTTACAAACACTTACAATACATTAACAGCACAGCAGCAGCGTGACACACATGTAATACTTGCACCCACACACAGCCGTTTGTTTTACTATCCTTGTGGGGACTTCTGGTCCCGACTAGGATAGTAAAACTAAAAACACACACCAACAGTAATATACCGATGCTGTTGCCCAGCTCAGTGCACTGGCTGATGTGGGGGAAGCGAAGGATCTCCTTCCATTTCTTACTCCTCCCTTTCCGCTTCCCTCCTCCACCTAGAGAGAGAGAAAATAAGGGATGAGTGGATGAGAGGAACAAGCCATTTCAGAGAGGCACAAACACACACGGAAACAGTATGTGAGAAAGGAGAGCGAGAGAAAGAGAGCTCTGCAACTGACAAATTAGTTCAGCTCAAACTCTTGAGTGTGTATATGTATCATTTTTACATAACGTCTCAGCTTCTCTTTAAATCCCTTCTCTCTTTCTCTTTTTATTCCTCCGTTTTCTATTCTTCCTCTGTGTCATGCTCCGGGGAATGTGGCCATCCCGAAGCAGAACAGTGTGGGTGTATGTGTGTAACAGAGAATACATCCCGGCCAGTCAGATTCCCATAGGAACACAGAGCTTGGCCAAAGCATATTCTATAATACTGAATAACCATGCATATATTCCCAGCACACACACTCATCAATATCAGAAGATTAGCCATGTTTGATACTGAAATGTTGATAATGATCAATAGGTTTCCCCTTCCCTTTCTCACATTCAGGATGCCTTAACAATGAGAGAGATGGAGAGAAAGAGATGGAGAGAGAGAGAGAGAGCGAAAGCTACATCTTTAAGCAATAATCGAGGAATGCTCCAACAAGGACGTCATGTGTTTGCCTCTCACTGTGTGTGTGAATGTTTTAGCAGCTTTCACATCCCTTCCCCTTTACCAAACCCCAACTCTCTCACACACTGACTGCTGCCACAGACCTTCTCCTCAGGCCTCTGTCTGGCCTGGGTTACATAATGGCCATGCCTCCTCCCCTCCCACCTCACTGATCTGACATTGACTGGATAGGTGAAAGCTATGTAGTGGAACCCTTGCAGAGGGAAGCCTTTCAGGAACAACTCCGAAGCATAACTAGGCCCCAGAGATTTTCCTGGTTGGGTCACATCATCCCCAACCATGGGCTATAATGGAGATATAACTCCAACAAGTCAAACCTATTACTGAATTATTAACCCTGACCCTGACATTCTAAAATGACTATTGGGTATTAGCAACAGTAACTGGGACACTTTATTTTGTTACTTTATTTATTAATTTTTAATTTGGGGGGGTTATTATTTATACATATTTTTTCTCACCAATTTAATATGCAATTGGTAGTTAGTCTTGTCCCATCGCTGCAACTCCCATACGGGTATTTAGTCTTGTCCCATCGCTGTACGAACAACTGGAGAGAGGCGAAGGTCGAGAGCCGTGCGTCCTCCGAAACACAACCCAGCAAAGCCGCACTGCTTCTTGACACAACGCCTGCTTAACCCGGTAGACAGCCACACCAATGTGTCAGAGGAAACACCTGGCGACCGTGTCAGCGTGCATTGCGCCTGGCCCGCTACAGGAGTCGAAAGACAAGAACATCCCTGCCGGTCAAACCCTCCCTTAACCCAGACAACGCTGGGCCAATTGTGCGCCGCCCCATGGGTCTCCCGGTCGTGGGCGGCTGCGACAGAGCCTGGACTCGAACCAGGATCTCTAGTGGCACAGCTAGACCACTGCACCACCCGAGAGGCCAACTGTGACATTTTTACCCAGAGCACTTCCCTAGTTACGTCTTAGAGAACAAAAATACACCCCTTTATGATTCAATGGGTAAAACAATGAACGATGAACAAGTAGACATGTAGAGGAGAGAAGAGGTTATTTCTTGTGAAGGGTCAATCTCAGGTCAACGTTATGTCTAAATAGTGGCCCTCCACCCTGTCTTTCAATTCAACACAATATGTACTTGACCACAATACACCTTCTTCCTCCTCTCTGAATCTAACCTACTCTGTCTCTCTTCCTCTCAGTCGCTTCCTTCCTCCAACTGTTTCTAGCTCTGTCTGTCTCTTCCCTTCAATCGCCTACCTAATCTCTCCCTCTTTCTCAGTCTCGCCCTTGTCTGATTCGACCCTACGGAATCATCACTATTACATGCTGACTTCTGGTCAGTGACTGAACTGCACTTCTGCTTTCATGGCCAATCAGTGACCTCTTTCCCTGCTACTGACCAATCAATTACCTCCTCCTAGGATAATTTAACGTCACAGGTTTGAAAACATTGGGTTAACAAGACTAACAACCTTCCTGTTGTTTCCTAGTAGAGAAAATACATTCTGGGTCAGCATTCACATATCTGGGACGAAGTAAAGGATGGTGCATTTGAATTGGGGCTGTTGAACTGTACTGCATCATTTAAACAGAGTTTGTACTCAGTCGATGCACACTTGTCAGGAGTCAAATGCATTGTGTTTTTATTTAGCATAACAGTTGTTCCCCCTGTAGAGAATTGGAGCACCATATTTGCCACATTGTTTTAGCTAAACATGTCTAGGGACCATATAAATAGATGTCGAATTCTATGGTTAGGACAATACAAAGGAACCAGAAACGCACCCTTTAAAAGTAATTGAGAAAACTACTACACTGATCAAAGCACAATGAACACGAGTGTCTGTGGGCAAATGAAACTCTGTATGTTTCAGTGCACACCACTGAAACAAACAGGGACAAAGTCTACAGGAAGAAACAGGCTCAGGACTGCTCCCACAGAGGTGTGTGTGTGTGTGTGTGTGTGTGTGTGTGTGTGGTGTTTTTAACTGCATTTTAACTGCTTGGCAAACTCGAGTAGTACCTATGTCAGTGCAGTTAATTGTTAGCAGTAACGGACAGTCTTAGAATCTCATCCAAGAATACAGGCGGTGCTATAAGACTTGCTGACAGGACTTAAGAAACAGCAGAACCAGGGATGAACATTTCAGAACATTACAAGCATGCAAGTACTTCCAGCGAAAAGAGCCCAAACTAAATGTTGGGTTGAGGGGCGGCCTTGAATTCACTTCACAGATTAAAAACAGCATTAAAAACAATAACCAAGTCAGACAAAGAGACTCGCAGACTAGTGCTGAGCGATAAGTGCTTTTTTGAGGTTCGGTTTCAGTTCGACTATTTAAAAAAAAACATTAGATGCACTATGCATTACGTGGTTTGAATATTGTAATGGTAGTGATGCCCATTACTGCTTATCACTTATTAACCATAATTTACTCACATTACTTTAGTAAAATATTTCAGTTGTGTATATTACATTTGTTTTATTTGATGACCACTACTTCATTCCAAATCGTAATCTCATCTCTATAGAGCTGCTGATAAAATGCTGTCTGATAACATCACTATTTTGTGGTTCTTCAAAATAACTGCTGACTGCTGAATACCAACTATCACATTTTTAGGTAGCGATATTGTATTTTTTTCTGTCTCTTCTCTTCGTCTCTGTGTCTGCCCCACACAGACCGGAAAAGTAGAAGGTATGGATTATGGTCATTGTAGTTAATTATCAGGTTTTCTGCTAATATTGGCCTGTTGGAGCCTACAACTCCCTACTACATCACACAGTTCGGACTTTCTTATTTATCTCTAGAGAAACTGCGCGTTAAAGCTCACAGGAAAAAAAACGAACAAATATAATTCAAATAACTGATCTGACGTTGGTCAATTAGTTGATGAAAAAACAAAAAATAACCAGCATTTGTGTTAAATCTCTCAGCACTATCACAGACAGGAAGACATTACACACAAAAGGGTTGACAAAGACACATTAAAGACATTACAAGTATAATTACAGTGTAGCTACAGTGCCTTCAGAAAGTATTCACGCCCGTAGACTTATTCCACACTGAGTTACAGCCTGAATTCAAAACGGATTACATATATTTCTCTCTCCCATCTACACACAATACCCCTAATGAAAAAGTAAAAACATGTTTTTAGAAATGTTACTAAATGTATAGAAAATGAAATACAGAAATATCTCCTTTACATACGTAGTCATACATTGTTTTTCATTTCCCAATGATGGAGACCACTGTGCTCTTGAAAACGTTCAACATTCTAGAAACTGTTTGATACCCTTTCCCCAGATATATGCCTCATCTCAGAGATCTACGGACAGTTCCCTTTGACTTCATGGTATAGCTTCTGCTCTGAAATGCACTGTCAACTGTGGGACCTTATATAGACAGGTGCATTTCTTTCTGAATCATGTCCAAACAATTGAATTCGCCACAGGTTGGACTCCAATCAAGTTGTCAAGGATGACCCAGGATGATCAAAGGAAATCGGATGCAACGGAGCTCAATTTGGAGGGTCATAGCAAAGGGTGGTGAATAATTATATAAACAAGATATTTGTCACGCCCTGACCATAGTTTAATTTGTATTTTCTATGTTTTGATTGGTCAGGGTGTGATCTGAGTGGGTATTCTATGTTTCATGTCTTGTTTGTCTATTTCTATGTTCAGCCTGATATGGTTCTCAGTCAGAGGCAGGTGTTCGTCATTGTCTCTGATTGGGAACCATATTTAGGTAGCCTGGGTTTCACTGTGGGTTTGTGGGTGATTGTTCCTGTCTATGTGTTTTTCACCAGATAGGCTGTTTAGGTTTTCGTTACGTTCGTTACGTTTTTGTTTTGTAGTATTGTATTGGAGATTCGTGTTTCGTATTATTAATAAACATGGATCGTAAACCACACGCTGCATTTTGGTCCGACTCTCCTTCACATACAGAAAACCGTTACAATATTTCTGTATTTCATTTTCAATAAATTTGCTTAATGTGTAAATACATGTTTTCACTATGGGTATTGTGTGTAGATGGGTGAAGAAGAAAAAATATTTCATCCATTTTGAATTCAGGCTGTAACACAAAATGTGGAATAAGTCAAGGGGTATGAATACTTTCTGAAGGCACTGTATATGCAATTACAGCATGAACTTAAACTAAATGTAACTACATGGTAGCTGTGTAACCAAAGAACGGTCTCTTTCTGGGATCACATTCAATTCTCTTTTACAATAACAACCTAGCTAGGAGTCTGTATCAGTCAATGCTAACTACAGTAGACAGGAAGATTGCTTACCCTTACCCATGATTAAATATTCCATCAACTCTGCAGTGGATTCGTAAGCTTGCTGATAAGTCACTTCCTGTCTGTCTGTGAGTGTCTTTGAACCTCTCCTGCTGTCTGGGCCATAGTGGGAGCATAAAAGATGACCCCATTACTTCCACATGATTTATAATTCTGTTACTTCCAGGGCGGGCGACCATTGCTGCTTAATGAAGGAGAAACATTGACATGAACATTCCAAGACTGCCTGGAATGGAATGCATCTGGCACTTTGTGATAGTGCTAAGCTTTTGTGGAAATATGTGACACTATAATAAACAAATAGGTTCAGATTTATAATCATAGTATAATGTTTAAAGATGTCCTCCAGCAATTGTTGTTGAAACTTTCCCAGTTGAAAAGCGATACCCCAAGTATAAATACAGTAAAGTACACACACTAAATGGTAAAAAAAACAAGTTGAGCAAAATAGTGTTTTTTAGACAACTGCAAACTTCTAGGAGTAGGGCATTCAAGGAGTTAGTCTGATGGGAATCTGTGATGTCATCGGCCTCCCCTCTCGCTTGAGGTACAATAGACAAGCAATAGAGAACAAAAGAGGAAAGCCCCCCCCCAATTATACTATGTCATGACATACCTGGACCACCTTTTGTTAAGTAAATCAGGTGTTAAATGAGGTGAAAAGGAGACTGGAGTGCCAGTAAGTGAAGTAGAAACCCTTGGCGAGCACAATGTCTGGGTTTGTTACTGCGTTCTGTTTGACAAGGTTGGCTTGTAAAAGTATGAATAAAGTCATAAAAAGTATTGTATAAACTTTCTTTATCCTCTCCCCTTTCTCTCTCTCCTCCTCTGTCAACACATTCTGTCAGTGTATCACTCCCTTTCTCTCTCTCTCTCACACACACACACACACACACACACACACACACTCCGGTCAGAGTTCATTGCGTACAGGAACCCGTCAGTCTAATTTGTTCCATGCGGACTACTCCCTTTGTTTCATATTTCTGGTTTACAGCTCTGACATCATCAACGTGAGCCGAGCAAAGTAAAAATTATGTCAGAGAGAACTACAGGTAACTGACAAAGTAATGAAAACACTTGAGTAAATGAGGGATATAAAGTACATTTAAAGTAGGTTCACACAGGTGTGGTTCTTGAGTTAATTAAGCAATTAACATCTCCATCATGCTTGGTGTTCATGTATAAAAATGCTGGGCAGGCCATTATTTTGGCTACCATGGCTATGCCCCATAGGATTACAATGCCCCCATCCACAGTGTACGAGTGGTCCCTGAATGGTTTTATGAGCATGAAAACCATGAAACCATTTGCCACGGCCATCTCAGTCACCAGATCTAAACCCAACTGAACACTTATGGGAGATTCTGGAGCGGTGCCTGAGACAGTGTTTTCCACCACCATCATCAAATCAAATTTTATGATTCGTAGACCACAGGTGTAGACTAACACTGAAATGCTTTAGGCCTACTTACAGGTCCATTTCCAACAATGCAGAGTTAAAGATAAGAAATATTATAAAAATATAAATAGTGACACAAGGAATAAATACAAAGTGAATAACAAGTATAAATAAAAAGTTAAAATAACATGGCTATATGCAGGGAGTACCCGTACTGACTTGATGTTCAGGGGTACGAGGTAATTGAGGTAGATATGTAAGGTACATATGGGTAGGGCTAAAGTGACTAGACAACAGGTTAGATAAGACAACAGCAGCAGTGTATATAGTGAGTGTGAAAGTGTGGGTGTGGCGTCAGTATGTATGTGTGTGCATGTTATGTGTGTGGGTTGTATGATGTGTGTGTGTGTGTGTGTGTGTGTGTGTGTGTGTGTGTGTGTGTGTGTGGTGTGTGTGTGCGGTGTCAAAGTAAATATGTGTGAGTGTGAGGGAAGAGTCCAGTGTGTGTGCATAGAGTTAGTGCAAAAAAAGGGTAAATTCAGGTAGAGACAGACAGGTCGAATGGCAAATGAGGGGAGCCCCTCACATTAGATAGAGGGGCAGTTTACTAGTGCCAGTACTAACTGAGTGACCAGCGATCCAGCAGGAACGAAAGGGCGCCTGAGCTAGGGGTACGCCCATTGCCTGTCTACGCAAACTGCTCCTGCCAAACACTACGCCCACAAATGTTTGCTTCTTTTCCGCAATGAGTCTGGATTTGACTCCCTCCCCGAACCTTCTAGAACGCAAACACAATCGGACACATTCAGACTGTCTGATTAGTCCCAGAAACCGATTGTGCAAAATTCGGCATTGGCTTTGATACTCTGATTGGTTAGAGACGATCCAATCTCTGAAGACTATTTTGTACAACGACGCTCATTACCACGCAGCTCGTATGTAGTGAAGGCATCATGCAAGTACGCCCCAGTGGCAGAGAGGAGCAGCCAACAGTTCACTCCGTGTCCTGCCCTGCTACCTCTTGGGTGCTCCTAGAACCCTTCTCTTTGTGCAGCGACTAATTTCTATGTGTTCGCTCACAAGGAAGATGGAGGGAGTCCCCTTTACCAGCTCTCCCCAACTCTTTCTCAAGTAGCCGAGGCAGGAAGACAAACTGTCAGCCGCCACCTAGCACTCTTCCTTATTCCAGTGTTTTAACTCTGCCGCTTTCAATAAAATACAATGAAAGGACGATTTGCTCCAACACCACCAGAGGACTGGCGCGCACGCGCAGTCCAGCCCTAGGTCTTGTCCACAGTCAATCAAAAGATAATTGTGACCTCAAATTGTCTGTTGGCTCTCCGTTACTGGATGAGCCCTTCGATCTTCGTTTCTGTCACTCCCCTAGGAGTAGTGTCAATAAGGAAGGTGGTAATGACAGACGAGTCACTCACTGGTTGGGGTGCAGTTCAGGAGGGAAAAGCAGTAAACTGTTGACAATGTCCCTTTCTCCGAGACACTTTCTGCCTTGCCTTTGGAATTGTCACATCAGGACAGACAATACGACTGTGGTGGCATACATCAAACGTCAGGGTGGCACTTGCTCTCTGCGTTTACACAGACTAACTGTCTATCAAACAGCTGTAGACTTTACCGTAAAATGCTTACTTATGAGCCCTTTCCCAACAATGCAGAGTTAAAAAGTAAGAAAGTGAAGCATGGTGGTGGCAGCATCAAACTGGTCAGAATTGAATGAATGATGGCGCAAAATACTGGGAAAATCTTGAAGGAAACCTGTTTCAGTCTTCCAGAGATTTGAGACTGGGATGGAGGTTCACCTTCCACCAGGACAATGACCTTAAGCATACTGCTAAAGCAACACTTGATTGGTTTAAGGGGAAACATTTAAATGTCTTGAATTTGGAATGGCCTTGTCAAAGCCCAGACCTCAATCCAATTGAGAATCTGTGGTATGACTTAAATATTTCTGTACACCAGCGGAATCCATCCAACTTGAAAGAGCTGGAGCAGTTTTTGCCTTGAATGGGCAAAACTCCCAGTGGCTAGATGTGCCAAGCTTATAAAGACACACCCCAAGAGAATTGCAGCTGTTATTGTTAAACAAGGTGGCTCTAAAAGTATTGACTTTGGGGTGGTGAATAATTATGCACGCTCAAGTTTGTTTTTTTGTGTTACTTCAAAACAATTTTGCATCTTCAAAGTGGTAGGCATGCTGTGTAAATCAAATGATATAAACCTCAAAAAAATATATATTTTATTTCCAGGTTGTAAGACAACAAAATAGGAAAAATGCCAAAGGGTTGAATACTTTCACAAGCCACTGTATGTGAAGAGTGTGAAAGTGTGTGTGAATGTTGTGTATGTGTGAGTGTGTGGGTTGGCCTGTGAATGTGCAGAGCCAGTATAAGAATGTCAGTGCAAAAAAAGGGGGTCAATGCAAATAGTCCGGATACCTATTTGATGAACTTTTCATCAGTCTTATGGCTTGGGGGTAGAAGCTGTTCAGGAGCCTTTCGGTCCCAGCAGAGAAAACAGTCTATGACTTGGGTGGCTGTAGTCTTTGACCATTTTTAGAGCCTTCCGCTGACAACGCCTGGTATAGAGATCCTGGATGGCAGGGAGCTACCCTCTCTAGCGCCTTGCTGTCAGATGCTAAGCAGTTGCCATACCAAGCGGTGATGCAGCCAGTCAAGATGCTCTCAATGGTGCAGCTGTAGAACTTTGAGGATCTGAGGGCCCATGCCAAATCTTTTCAGCCTGCTGAGGGGGAAGAGGCATTGTCGTGCCCTCACTAGGGGTGACTCATGTGACAGACATACTGAATGTAGGAAGGAACTGGTTGTCCAGCTGGAATCCCCGTCTTGGATCATCCCTCAGATTGGGTTAGCGGAGATCATTGTCCTGCTTTATGATGAGCCCTGGCAATTGCCTTTATGCAGGGTTCTCCTAACCCAAGTCAACAGAGATTTTCCACCCTCACCCATACACTATGGTCCTCTGAGCCTGGCCCGTGAGAGGTTGAATCTGCCACACAAGGTCCTTTAGACTATCCAGTGCCAGGAACCATTCTACGCACTCACTGTATGGAAACAAGTGGGGAATTTCTTTTAAATGGTTTGACTGAAATAAGCTCATTATCCAAGATTTTATGCTTCTTGCAGGACCTTTTGGAAAGAGGGAAGGTTCTCACTGTTAAGGTCCTACTCAGGCAGGAATCTCCGCCTGATTAAGTTTAGACAGGCAGGTTGACGTTTATCGTCATGAAACTTGATGGGCCAGCTGCAAAGTCAAAATTGGCAATATTGTAAAAATGTATGTAAACAAAAATTTAAGGTTAGGGTTAGGCATTAGGGTTAGCAGTGTGGTTAAGCTCAAGGTTAAGGTTGAAATCATGACTTTGTAGCTGTGCCAGCTAGTGACCACTCTGCAGAGCTGCCTCCAGTACATGAGTCATCCCAGTATCTATTCTGCATCATCCCAGTATCTATGCTGCAATTGTCTATGTGCCGCGGGGCTAGGGTCATACTGTCCTATCTGGTGTAATTCTCCTGTCTTATCTGGTGTCCTGTGTGATCTTAGGTATGCTCCTGCTATTTGTCCCATCTTGAAGAATGATCTGGCCTTGGGATGTTTTCTTTTTTTTGCTCATCATTAGATAAACAGAATTCAGTCTTGGAGGTGTGTTTCCTGACCGATTTTGCATTTGGTTAAAGATGTTTGTCTCCCATGGGGTGTTTGGTGCAGTATTTCTCAAGTAAAAAAATGTGTCTTGTCTTATGTAAACAAAGTCGGAGCACCTGGGTTATTGGAGAGCAATCACCGCAGCTGCTCACCCATGTTAGTGGGTAAATGGACATTGTCAAATAAAAACCCAAACTTAATTTACCTGTTGTGATGCATGTTTCAAACTCCATTTTAGACGAGACCGAATTTATGACCAAAATCATCTTATTTGTGACTCGTTTCAGGAAACTAGTCGTATGTCACTACTGTTCCAGAGGCATTTGAACGTAAACACATTTTTTATCAAAATGCGTTTTTTGGCAGAAATGCATTCTGGAACATGTGACTTTTCATGTGCCTTAATAACAAACGTGTATGCCATCTGAAAATATGAATAATATTGATAAATTATGAGCCACGGAAAAAGAAAGGAACCATCCCGCTAGCCATGATTGGCTGAGATAATGGATGGGCTGGACATGCAGAGAGATGAACTCGATTGGTCTGCCATGTAGCACACATCTGTCTATAACATGATCTGCTCAGTATGTGTAGGTAATACTTTCGAATGCAGCTTTTTTTGAAAGATATCACAAAGAACTGCAAAGGTGTTGCAAATAACTTTCTAGAGCACCAGGTTTTGAAGTCCGTGGAATGCCCGTTAGAAGCAGATTGTGACAGCTAAGGAGATGGAGAAAATTCTGGTGTTTGATTGCAAATTTACAGAGGGAGTCGAGAGACATAACACACTTCTCTCTGGATTACATCTTCAAATTAAGGGCAACCATGGCATCCATGACCGAAGCATAAAGTCGTTTTCATTGCAAGTTAAAGCGTACTGTTAGCTACCTAGCTAACATTAGCTGGCTGGCTCGCTAGCTAACGTTACGTGTATGATCTGTGCAGTAATATTATTCTCAGAGCCATTTGCATTGCTAGTTATAGCCTAATGTTAACTAGCTAACAAAAATATAAAAACGCAAAATGTAAAGTGTTAGTCCCATGTTTCAAGCGCTGAAATAAAAGATCCCAGAAACCCTACTCACAAAAAGCTTATTTCTCTCAAAATTCATGCACAAATTTGTTTACATATCTGGAAGTGAGCATTTCTCCATTGCCAAGAAAGTCCATCCATATGACAGGTCTGGCAGATCAAGAAGCTGATGGTTAAACAGCATGATCATTACACAGGTGCGCCTTGTGCTGGGGACAATAAAAGGCCACTCTAAAATGTGCAGTTTTGTCACACAACACAATGCCACAGATGTCTCAAGTTGAGGGTTTGTGCAATTGGCATGCTGACTGCAGTAATGTCCACAAGAGCTGTTCCCAGAGAACGTAAGGTTGATTTCTCTACCATAAGCCGCCTCCAACGTAGTTTTAAAACATTTGGTGGTACGTCCAACCGGCCTCAATTGTAACTTCGCCAGCCTAGGACCTCAACATCGAGCTTCTTCACCTGCGGGACTGGGATTGTCTGAGACCAGCCACTCTGAAAGCTGATGAATCTGTTAGTTTGCACAACCGAAAGATTTCTGCATAAACTGTTGGAAACCGACTCAGGGAGCTCATCTGCGTGCTCGTCATCCTCACCATGGTCTTGACCTGACTGCAGTTCGGCGTCGTAACCAACTTTAGTGGATTAATGCTCACATGAGCGGTTTGCCGATGTCAACGTTGTGAACAGTGTCCCATGGTGGTGGTTGCACTTTATCGATGGCAATTTTAATGCAGAGATTTTCCGTGACGAGATCCTGAGGCCCATTGTCGTTCCATTCATCCGCCACCATCCCCTCATGTTTAGCATGATAATGCACAGCCCCATGTCGTAAAGATCTGTACACAATTCCTGGAAGCTGAAAATATCCCAGTTCTTCCATGGCCTGCAAACTCACCAGACATGTCACCTATTGGGCGGGCATGTTTGGGATCGACGTGTACGACAGCATGTTCCAATTCCTGCCAATATCCAGCAACTTCTCCCACTCCTCTTCAATGGTTGTGTGAACAGTCCACAGGCCCCAATCAACAGCCTGATCCACTCTATGCGAAAGAGATGTGTCGTGCTGCATGAGGCAAGGTATCTGTGACTAACAGATGCATATATGTATTCCCAGTCATGTGTAATCCATACATTAGGGCCTAATGATTGTATTTAAATTGACTGATTTCCTTAAATCAGTAAAACAAAAAAAAATTGTTGCATATTGTGTTTATACTTTTGTTCAGTGTAGTTGGTTAGCTACCTGCAGATTCATGCAGGGTAATAACGTTATGAGTTGGGATTATGGTTAATTGTTTAGCTAGCTACATGTCTAAACAAAAGACTCCACTATGCAAGTAATCGTTTCACTGTACCGTTTACACCTTCTGTATCCTGTGCATGTGACATAAACTCGGCAAAAAAAGAAACGTTCTCTCACTGTCAACTGCGTTTATTTTCAGCAACTTTAACATGTGTAAATATTTGTATTTACACATGTAACAAGATTCCACAACTCAGACATAAACTGAACAAGTTCCACAGACATGTGACTAACAGAAATTGAATAATGTGTCCCTGAACAAAGGGGGAGTCAAAATCAAAAGTAAGTCCGTATCTGGTGTGGCTGCCAGCTTCATTAAGTACTGCAGTGCATCTCATCTCATGGATGCACAATATTTGCCAGTTCTTACTGTGAGATGTTCCTCCACTCTTCCACCAAGGCACCTGCAAATTCCTGGACATTTCTGGGGGGAATGGCCCTAGCCCTCACCAACCGATGCAACAGGTCCAAGACGTGCTCAATGCGATTGAGATCCGTGCTCTTCGCTGACCAAGGCAGAACACTGACATTCCTGTCTCGCAGGAAATCACGCACAGAATGAGCAGTATGGCTGGTGGCATTGTCATGCTGGAGGGTCATGTCAGGATGAGTCTGCAGGAAGGGTACCGCATGAGGGAAGAGGATGTCTTCCCTGTAATGCACAGCGTTGAGATTGCCTGCAATGATAACAAGCTCAGTCCGATGATGCTATGACACACCGCCCCAGACCATGATGGACCCTCCACCTCCAAATCGATCCTGCTGCAGAGTACAGGCCTCGGTGTAACGCTCATTCCTTCGATGATAAAAGTAAATCCGACCATTCACCCCTGGTGAAAAACGCGACTTGTCAGTGAAAAGCACTTTTTGCCAGTCCTGTCTGGCCCAGCGACGGTGGGTTTGTGTCCATAGGTGACGTTGTTGCCGGTGATGTCTGGTGAGGACCTGCCTTACTACAACAGGCCTACAAGCCCTCAGTCCAGCCTCTCTTTCAGCCTATTGTGGACAGTCTGAGCACTGATTGAGGGATTGTGCGTTACTGGTGTAACACGGCCAGTTGTTTCCATCCTGTACCTGTCCCGCAGGTGTGATGTTCGGATGTACCGATCCTGTGCAGGTGTTGTTACACGTGGTCTGCCACTGCGAGGACAATCAGCTGTCCGTCCTGTCTCCCTGTAGCTCCGTCTTAGGCGTCTCACAGTATGGGCATTGCAATTTATTGCCCTGGCCACATCTGCAGTCCGCATGCCTCCTTGCAGCATGCCTAAGGCACGTTCTTGCAGATGAGCAGGGACCCTGGGCATCTTTCTTTTGGTGTTTTTCAGAGTCAGTAGAAAGACCTCTTTAGTATCCTAAGTTTTCATAACTGTGACCTTAATTGCCTACCGTTTGTAAGCTGTTAGTGTTCTAACAACCGTTGCACAGGTGCATGTTCATTAATTGTTTATGGTTCATTGAACAAGCATGGGAAAAAGTGTTTAAACCCTTTACAATGAAGATCTGTGAATACATTTGAATTTTTACGAATTATCCGTGAAAGACAGGGTCCTGAAAAAGGGACGTTTATTTTTTTATTTTTCTTAGATTTTATTTGATATAGTGTGTTTTTACCAGAGAAGGCAATGTGAAGAACAACATGACCTGCACCAAGGTCAAATTAGGACATAACGTTATGCCAGCGAGACAGTGTCCAAGTTCTAAAATTCTCCGGGTAGAATGCCCTGCTTTTATTTCGTGACACTCACAACTGTAACCTATTTTCTGTAATTAGCTCGCCATTAACTTGTAAATAATGATCTTAATACAAATGAGCTAAAGTTAATACCTTGTCAGCTATATGATATGGTTATTAGTTGAACTGGCTAGCAAGGTAACTTATGGTTAGCTAGCTAGCTAACAAGCTAGAAACTAACCAAAACATTGTTTAGAAAGTTGCTTTGGTTTCCTGATTTGCTAGAGTGACATATACTAAAATTCATTTTTAAACGGATGGGTTTGTTGGTGTTAAAATACACCATTTATGGTAATTTTTGTGTTTTATACTTTTCCATAACGACAACGTTATGGAAGTTCGATGTCGGACGACAAAAGAATGTTCATGTTATCACTGCGACAATTGTCTGCAGACATGTCGATAGACGTAGTATAAACCAGGCTTTAGTCTTGAAATCTTTGGTTGTTTAGTACACTACCCTACTCACTCTATTTGGCACATGGCCTCCTTGAAAAGACGGGTGGGGTTAAGGCTTAAGAGGGTGTGAACGATGCTGAATGGGTGTTGACAAAGAAGAGCTCTCCAGTAGGTGTACCAAATTATTCAAGCACCATTTTCTCAAAAGTGGGGTTACAAGTTTATCAACTTTCAAAGCAGAATAACTTTTCCATTGTTCCTCAACTGTAGTGTATGATATACCATTTTCTAGCTCTGAGTCTCTACTTTTATTCAATGTAAATCGAGCCGGTCGGTCACATTTACACTTTGTAGGACTGCCACCCGTTAGCGCCTGGTTCCTCTCTCGGTTTCTTCCTAGGTTCCAGCCTTTCTAGGGAGTTTTTCCTAGCCACCATGTTTCTACATCTGCATTGCTTGCTCTTTGGGGTTTTAGGCTGGGTTTCTGTATAAACACGTTGTGACAACTGCTGATGTAAAAAGGGATTTATAAATAAATGTGATTGATTGATTGAATAAATGCCAACCTGCCTTTGACAATACACAGATACACTTTATGAAAGGATCACGTCGATTACATCACGTTTCCAAGCCTTTAACCCGTGTTGGATAGGTCTACTGTACTTGAGGGTTTTCGCAGCAGCTTTTTGAGCCATGCTTAGGGCCTCCAAAATGCTAGAGCCAGCCCTGTTCCTTTGCTTTACCGATTGTCCTTGTGTCTGCAAAGTGAATGAGTGTGCCAGTCCATCACTCATGCCTACAGTTTGCCCTGGGGTTATCCTAGGTACATTGTTACCCCACCCTTACATGCTGACTACACCGCCCGCGTTTCGCGTGCGTTGCTAAATAAAAGTACACATACATGTACCAGTCAAAAGTTTGGACACACCTACACATTTGTATTTATTGTTACCATTTTATACATTGTAGAATAATAGTGAAGACATAAACTATGAAAAAATACATTGAATGGCTTCCCGAGTGGCGCAGCTGTCTAAGGCACTGCATCGCAGCTAGACCCACTCCAATTTGCTTACCGCCCAAATAGGTCCACAGACGATGCAATCTCAACCACACTGCCCTAACCCATCTGGACAAGAGGAATACCTATGTGAGAATGCTGTTCATCGACTACAGCTCGGCATTCAACACCATAGTACCCTCCAAGCTCGTCATCAAGCTCGAGACCCTGGGTCTCGACCCCGCCCTGTGCAACTGGGTACTGGACTTCCTGACGGGCCGCCCCCAGGTGGTGAGGGTAGGCAACAACATCTCCTCCCCGCTGATCCTCAACACTGGGGCCCCACAAGGGTGCGTTCTGAGCCCTCTCCTGTACTCCCTGTTCACCCACGACTGCGTGGCCACGCACGCCTCCAACTCAATCATCAAGTTTGCGGACGACACAACAGTGGTAGGCTTGATTACCAACAACGACGAGACGGCCTACAGGGAGGAGGTGAGGGCCCTCGGAGTGTGGTGTCAGGAAAATAACCTCACACTCAACGTCAACAAAACTAAGGAGATGATTGTGGACTTCAGGAAACAGCAGAGGGAACACCCCCCTATCCACATCGATGGAACAGTAGTGGAGAGGGTAGCAAGTTTTAAGTTCCTCGGCATACACATCACAGACAAACTGAATTGGTCCACTCACACAGACAGCATCGTGAAGAAGGCGCAGCAGCGCCTCTTCAACCTCAGGAGGCTGAAGAAATTTGGCTTGTCACCAAAAGCACTCACAAACTTCTACAGATGCACAATCGAGAGCATCCTGGCGGGCTGTATCACCGCCTGGTATGGCAACTGCACCGCCCTCAACCGTAAGGCTCTCCAGAGGGTAGTGAGGTCTGCACAACGCATCACCGGGGGCAAACTACCTGCCCTCCAGGACACCTACACCACCCGATGTCACAGGAAGGCCATAAAGATCATCAAGGACATCAACCACCCGAGCCACTGCCTGTTCACCCCGCTATCATCCAGAAGGCGAGGTCAGTACAGGTGCATCAAAGCTGGGACCGAGAGACTGAAAAACAGCTTCTATCTCAAGGCCATCAGACTGTTAAACAGCCACCACTAACACTGAGTGGCTGCTGCCAACACACTGACACTGACTCAACTCCAGCCACTTAATGGGAATTGATGGGAAATGATGTAAATATATCGCTAGCCACTTTAAACAATGCTACCTTATATAATGTTACTTACCCTACATTATTCATCTCATATGCATACGTATATACTGTACTCTATATCATCGACTGTATCCTTATGTAATACATGTATCACTAGCCACTTTAAACTATGCCACTTTGTTTACATACTCATCTCATTTGTACATACTGTACTCGATACCATCTACTGTATCTTGCCTATGCTGCTCTGTACCATCACTCATTCATATATCCTTATGTACATATTCTTTATCCCCTTACACTGTGTACAAGACAGTAGTTTTGGAATTGTTAGTTAGATTACTTGTTATTACTGCATTGTCGGAACTAGAAGCACAAGCATTTCGCTACACTCGCATTAACATCTGCTAACCATGTGTATGTGACAAATAAAATTTGATTTGATTTGATTTAGCTGCATTACTACAGATCCTGGTTCAATACCGGGCTGTGTCGCAGCCGGCCACGACCGGGAGACCCCACAATCCGGGTTAGGGGATGTTTTGGCCGGCCGGGATGTCCTTGTCCCATCTCGCTTTAGCCGGCCGTGGGCATGCTGACACGTTCGCCAGGTGTACGGTGTTTCCTCTAACACGTTGGTGCAGCTGGCTTCCGGGTTAAGCGTGCATTGTGTCAAGAAGCAGTGCGGCTTGGCAGGGTTGTGTTTCGGAGGACGCAAAGCTCTCGACCTTAGACTCTCCTGAGTCCATACAGGAGTTTCAGCGATGGGACAACACTGTAACAACCAATTGGATATAATGAAATTGGTGAGTAAAAGGGGGGAAATAAATACCAATTAAAGATATCCCCCCTAAAAATAACACATACTGTATGGAATCATGTAGTAACCAAAAAAGTGTTTAACAAATCAAAATATATTTTAGATTCTTCAAAGTAGCCAGCCTTGATGACAGCTTTGCACACTCTTGGCATTATCTGGAATGCTTTTCCGACAGTCTTGGAGTTTCCACATATGCATAGCACTTGTTGGCTGGTTTTCCTTTACTTTGAGGGCCAATTCTTCCCAAACCATCTCAATTAGTGTTGAGGTCAGGTGATTCTGAGAACAGGTCAGCACTCCATCACTCTCCTTCTTGGACAATTAGCCCTTACACATCCTGGAGGTCCATTATCCTGTTGAAAAACAAAAATAGTGGGGCTAAGTGCAAACCAGATGGGATGGCGCATCGCTGCAGTATGCTGTGGTAGCCATGCTGGTTAAGTGTGCCTTGAATTTGAAATAAATCACTGACAGTGTCACCAGCAAAGCACCCCCACACCATCACACCTCCTCCTCCATGCTTCATGGTGGGAACCACACATGCAGAGATCATCCGTTCACCTACTCTGCGTCTCACAAAGACAGTGGTTGGAACCAAAAATTGCAAATTTGGACTCATCAGGCCAAAGGACAGATTTCCTCCGGTCTAATGTACATTTCTCGTGTTTCTTGGTCCAATCAAGTCTCTTCTTCTCATTGGTGTCCTTTAGTAGTGGTTTCTTTGCAGCAATTCAACCATGAAGGCCTGATTCATGCAGTCTCCTCTTAACAGTTGATGTTGAGATGTGTCAATCTTGAACTCTGTGAAGCATTTATTTGGACTGCAATTTCTGAGACTGGTAACTCGAATGAACTTATCCTCTGCAGAAGACGTCTTCCTTTCTTGTGGCAGTCCTCATGAGAGCCAGTTTCATCGTAGCATTTGATGGTTTTTGCGACTGCACTTGAAGAAACTTTCAAAGTTCTTGACATTTTCCGGATTGACTGGCCTTCAAGTCTTAAAATAATGATGGACTGTCATTTCTCTTTGCTTATTTGAGCTGTTCTTGCCATAATATGGACTTGGTATTTTACCAAATAGGGCCATCTTCTGTATACCACCCCTACCATGTCACAACACAACTGATTGGCTCAAATGAAGGAAAGAATTTGCACAAAATAATTTAACAAGGCACACCTGTTAATTGAAATGCATTCCAGGTGACTACCTCATGAAGCTGGTTGAGAGAATCAAGGCAAAGGGTGGCTACATTGAAGAATCTCAAATGTAGAACTTTTTTGGCTCCTACATGATTCCATATGTGTTATTTCATAGTTTTGATGTCTTCACTATTATTCTACAATGTAGAAAATAGTAAAAAATATAGAAAAACCCTGGAATGAGCAGGTGTGTCCAAACCTTTGTCTGGTAATGCACGTTATTCAATAATTTCACCCAAACTGCTTGCCAGCGTCTGCATAGCCAGGCCAGAACTTGGTTCTATTTTTGACGCTTGACGCTCTGCAAGTCCTGCCTCTCCCATTTCCTCATTGATTTTTAGGAGCATATACCCACGTGGGTGATTGAAAGCTGAACTGAGGTCCACACTCCAGTCCAGTTAGTGGTGGTAATGCACCTTAAAGTTGGTTGCCAACTGCCATGTACAGTCCGAAGAAGAAGAAGATTACTAGAAACAAACTGGGTTTACCCTTTTATCTGTGGATTAAATGTCGAAGTAGATAACACATGATTTTGTGTGATTCAGAATGGGTCAAAATTCTACAAAGATCCAGAAAAAAAAGCCTTGTGCATTTCAGGTAAAATGTATATCCCAGGACAAATGAGCTAGTAACAGAAAGCTAGGTAGCTAAATGTCCATGAAGGTTTCAGGTGTTTTGACCTAGTTCAGAGTTTGTTTTGATATTTCAACTTGGCGTCCGATCGCATCTGGTGTAGAAGGACAAATGGAACATGCGCACAATGGCAAATGCAAGAGCGTGCTCTGTGTAGTCAGCATGTTGTCTTTCTACCTATCGCCTTCACTTCTACAGAAAAATAGTGTCTACACCGTTTAGATCCAGTATTGCATATCTACTTGGATAGAAAGAGAGCTTTTGGCAAGAGCGCAATGCTCTTTGCTCCCTCAGCACCCATCTGCGAGGATGGGCCCTTCACTCTTCTACAGCTATCCTGTTGGATTATGGAGGCTATTATACATCTATAATATCAAGGCTGGCAGCCTTCGGAGGGGCCTAATCTCTTCTTAGAGATTTGAGACACCATGTACAATGTTGGGCCTCCCTTCACTCTGTTATGAGCTGTTTTCCAGACGGGTTGTCTCTGCACCTACGTGGTGCATACTTCCTCCGTTTCAGAGCCTCTGAGGGTTGCTGATGTTGGGACTACCCTGGCTTCGGAGAGCAGGTTTGCAATACAGGAAATGGCCAGATCACATAGTGAGAGAGAGCGAATATCTGAAAGAGAACTCAACGTTACCTTCATAACCCCGGTTCTCTGATAATATGAGTGAGATATCTCACCGCATTTCCCTGCTTGCAAGAGAAGCATGCTTGAGAATGACCAGAGGGAGAACAAGTGGCTCCTTAGGTGAGGGACTCACCTCATTCTCCACTCGACATGGCGGTCTCCAAGAGACGCTTGTCATTGGTTTTCTTCCGAGAGTCTTAGTGAGTCGACTGAATCTCATAGTGAGAAATATCACTTATATTATCAGAGAACCGGGGTTACGTAAGTGACCTTGAGTTACCGTCATCCTAAACATCTGTGTGTGTACAGTACTCAAGGTGTGTGTACCATCATCTTACTGCTCCTGCGTGAAAGGGAACTTTGTAGAGTGTGTCCACATGCATGTGTGTGTGTGTAAGACAGAAAGTATAGTTTTAGGAGTATTTGGAGTGCGGAGAGTTGAGTTGAGGCTAGGACAGAGGCCAGGAAAGGACACAGTCACACACACACACACACACACACACACACATACACACACACTGCAACCAGATTGTCCCTTCTTTGGGACTATGTGGGAACCACTTCAACAGCGCAAAACATCCAGAGATCTTGCCAAGAAAGTCTATTACTCAAAATACTTATGCAAAAAGACTTCATTGGGTTAAATAATGTGTGAACTCCCTGGCAATAGCATTAAATAAAATAACAAAAGTTTCAGTGTCGTAACTTGAGAGAGCATGGTGTTTGTTAACAAAAACAGCATATAGTGCCTTCAGAAAGTATTCATACCCCTTGACTTATTCCAAATGTTGTGTTACAGCCTGAATTTAAAATGGATGAAATTATTTTTCTCATCCATCTACACACAATACCCAATAATGACAAAGTAAAAACATTGTTTTAGACGTTTTTGCAAATGTATTGAAAATGAAATGCAGAAATATCTCATTTACATAAGTATGCACATCACTAAGTATACACATGTTAAAATCCCTTTTGGCAGCGATTACAGCTGTGAGTTTTTCTGAGTAAATCTCTTAAGAGCTTTGCACACCTTGATTGTACAATATTTGTGCATGATTCTTCAAAAAAATCTTTAAGCTCTGTCAAGTTGGTTGTTCATTGCTAGACATCCATTTTCAGTCTTGCCATAGATTTAAGTCAGAACAGTAACTAGGCACTCAGGAACATTCAATGTCGTCTTGGTAAACAACTCCAGTGTATATTTGGCCTTTATTGCAAACAGGATGCATTTTTTTTAAATATACTGTATGCATTCTGTACAAGCTTCCTTCTCTTCAATCTGTCATTTAGGTTAGTATTGTGGAGTAACTACAAACTTGTTGTGCCATCCACAGTTTTCTACTATCACAGCCATTAAACTCTAACTGTTTTAATGTCACTACTGGCCTCATGGTGAAATCCCTGAGCGGTTTCATTCCTCCCTGGCAACTAAGTTAGGAAGGATGCCTGTGTCATTGTAGTGACTGGGTGTATTGATACACCATCCAAAGTGTAATTAATAACTTCATCATGCTCAAAAGGGATATTCAGTGTCTTCTTTTTTCCCATTTTGACCTAAATTACCATAGGTGCACTTCTTTGCGAGGCACTGGAAAACTTCCCTGGTCTTTGTGGTTGAATCTGTTAAACACTATTATTGCATACAGAGACTATGCAACTTATCATGTAACTTGTTTACCCCATTTTTACTCCTTAACTTATTTAGTCTTGCCGTAATAAAGCGGTTGAATACTTATTGAATCAAAACATTTCAGCTTTTCATTTTAAATTAATTTGTAACATAATTCCACTGTAACGATTCTCATCCTCGTCTGATGAGGAATATGAAGGATCGGACCAAAATGCAGCGTGGTACGTGTCCATGTTAACTTTATTAATCTGAACACAAAATAACAAAGGTGAAACAATGAAAAAACGAAACAGTCCTATCAGGTGACAAAACACAAAACAGGAAACAACTATGCACAAACACAGGTGGGAACAGGCTACTCTCAATCAGAGACAACGATAGACAGCTGCCTCTGATTGGGAACCATACCAGGCCAAACACAGAAATACAAAACATAGAACAAAAACATAGACTGCCCACCCCAACTCACGCCCTGACCAACCCAAAAATAGAGACATAAAAAAGGAACTAAGGTCAGGACGTGACATCCACGTTGACATTATAGGGTATTGTGTATAGAGCAGGGACACATCTCAATTGTATCCATTTTAAAGTCCGGCTATAACAACACAATGTGGACAAAGTCAAGGGGTGTGAATACTCTCTGAAGACACGGTAGATTCAGAGTTCTGTCCTGTGTGTGTGTGAAATCACACACACACACAGTCAACACACTACACAATCTTACAGTGCGGATGTGACAGATAAAAAACCACATCCTGAATTCTAGACTGTATGACACACACAATACAAAACCCACATCTGCAAACTGTATGTATGCAGGTGAACTTGAAAGTCAGACAATTTCGTTTTCACTGTACTTGTGCATGTGACATTTAAACGTGTTAGCACATAGTGTGAGAATCCTCATTTAACCATGTGTAAAGGTAGAACCCAATGCCCACCAATTTCCCCTCAGTGTGTTGACAGTGGTCTAACACAAAAATAGAGTTGATAGAAGGTGGGCTAATAATGCCTTCCTCCGATGTTCATTGAAGGAAGGCACATTGTTGTCCAGTTCCATTTCTGTTCCACTTACCTTGGTCCTTCCCAGGGGTGGAGTGCTGCCGGAGCACGGAAGAGGATAGCTCCCTCACTTTTTAACATTTGAGAACGCACATTGTAAAATGTATTCTGATGAATTCAAAAATAAATAATATTTCATTACCACTAAAATTCCATGAAAAATGATTGAAAGACAAACCAAAAAATAATGTGAAGCAGCCTAGAGGTAGGCATAGTAAATGATGGTTTCTTCGCCAGCGGCAAGAATGATAAAGAACTATAGGCTACGTGTGTGTGCACTTTGGAGGCCCGACCACTTGGGCCAAATAGCGTCTTAATGTTCATAAAACTCCTCGAGCCCCCTCTCGCGCAGTGGAAGCAAGAATGATATGTGACCACTTGGTTACGGTGACACCGTTCTACCGAGGACACCCAAACCAGAGTGGCCACTGCAAAGCCCACGGAGCCTGACCCTCTCTGGACGTTGCTGTAGCCCTGGTTGGGATATTCTTGGTATGTCAGAGTGGGCAATTGGAAATGTGAATTGGGCCAAGTTGGAGGTAAAAATGCATTTAGGTTATAGTTTATTGAGATGCATGAATACACCACCAAAATATAGATTTTATGGTTGTTTTAAAACAAATTTCCTGAAATTCAACATAGTAATGATTTATCTTTATTACTTGGTCAATTGATTTGATATCATGTTTGATCTATGCAAATAAATTATATGAATTTATAATTCACCTCTGCTTTCTTTTATTTTGTAATAGTGTATATTGTAACCATGTGTTCAAGCTAATCAAATCAAAGTGTATTTAGGATACAACATGTAAGCTACACAATACAACGCAAACAGTAACTCACAATAACGCTCCTCGCAAACAGTGCAAATTATATTAAGCTATATGTATTTGTATTAAATTAAATTAAGCTATAGCCTACTAATAGCCTACTATACCACACAGTAGTTATAATCCTATTAGGCTATAGCCAACAAATAGCTACACGACACAGTAGTTATAATCCTATGAGGCTATAGGCTACAAATAGCTATACCACACAGTAGTTATAATCCTATTAAGCTATAGCCTACAAATAGCTATACCACACAGTAGTTATAATCCTATTAGGCTATAGCCAACAAATAGCTACACGACACAGTAGTTATAATCCTATGAGGCTATAGGCTACAAATAGCTATACCACACAGGACCAAACCGAGTCCTTTGAAGAATGTCTCTGGTGATCAATTGGATACTTTGTAGTAACGTCGTTTTGTGGTAGACGGGATACTCTGTCTGTTCCTTCCTAACCTGCGTTTGCAGCTGCAGTTGCTAACTCAACGGCTAGGAGGTATCACTTCTGTAGTGAATAAGAGTTCAAAGTTCATACCATTCAAAACCGAAGCTCACACTGATGTTGGCTTCGTTCTGTAGTTATTTTCTGAACCATTCTGACATCGGACCGTCGTCCTCACATCCTCGGAACAGGAGGTTATATTGTCGTCAAGGGCTTATATAGGAAGGGAGAGGAGGGCGTGTTTGAAAAGTTTTATAGCCCATGTCCCTTCACGTGGGCGGGCCACTGAGTGAGCAGCTCTAACTTATGAAAACCCAAATCTCACATTTTAGAAGCTAAAATCACATTTCATCCCATCACGAATAATTTCATATTCAAACATTTAAATTGAACAACAATTCCATGTGAATCCGATAACTCTTATGTGTAGACTTTCCACTGTAGAGTTTATGTCATCTTATCATTGATGAGAATGTCTCAGATGACCCCCGAACTGACATCCTATTCATTAAGTACCACCGCATATGTTCAATTGGTCGGATTACCAGAATATAGTTAATTTCCCCCAACCTTCTGATGTTCCTAGAATCTCTATGTTAACCAAGGTTTTTGCAAATGTAACATCAGTAGGGTAGAGAGAGGAAAAAGGGGGGAAGAGGTATTTATGCACAAATAGAGATAAAATTAATCACTAACCTTTGATGAACTTCATCAGTTGACACTCATAGGACTTCATGTTTGTTCGATAAAGTGCATGTTTATATAAAGAAATCTCAGTATACATTGGCGCGTTATCTTCACTAGTTCCAAAAACATCCGGTGATATTGCAGAGAGCCACATTTTACAGAAATACTCATTATAAATGTCGATGAAAATACAATTGTTAGACATGGAAATATAGATACACTTCTTCTTAATGCAACCGCTGTGTCAGATTTCAAAAAAGCTTTACGGAAAAAGCAAACCATGCAATAATCTGAGTACAGCTTTCAGACAACAAAGCAGCCAAACAGATATCCGCCATATTGGGTAGTCAACATTAGTCATAAATAGCATCATAAATATTCACTTACCTTTGATGATCTTCATCGGAATGCACTCCCAGGAATCGCAGTTCCACAATAAAATAAATGTTTGTTTTGTTCGATAATGTCGATCATTTTTGTCCAAAGAGCTACTTTTGTTAGCACGTTTGGTAAACAAATCCAAAGTCATGAAGCGCGTTCCCTAGTTGCAGACGAAATGTAAAAAAGTTCCGTTACTGTCCATAGAAACATGTCAAACGATGTATGGAATCAATCTTTAGGATGTTTTTAACATAAAACTTCAATAATATTCCAACCAGAGAATTCCTTTGTCTTCAGAAAAGCAAAGGAACGCAGCTACCTCTTATATGAAATGCGTGTGACCAGCGCGTGACTGCTGGCAGACCTCTGACTCAATTCCTCTCTCATTCGGTCCCACTTCACAGTAGAATCCTCAAGCAATTTTCTAAAGACGGTTGACATCTAGTGGAAGCCTTAGGAAGTGAAACATAACCAATATCCCACTGTGTATTTAATAGGGGCTGGGTTGAAAATCGACCAACCTCAGATTTCCCACTTCCTGTTTGGATTTCTTCTCAGGTTTTTGCCTGCCATATGGGTTCTGTTATACTCACAGACATCATTCAAACCGTTATAGAAACTTCAGAATGTTTTCTATCCAATACTAATAATAATATGCATATATTAGCAACTGGGACTGAGGAGCAGGCGGTTTACTCTGGGCACCTTTCATCCAAGCTACTCAATTCTGCCCCTGCAGCCCTTTAACTGACTTGCCTAGTTAAATAAAGATTAAATAAAGGTGAAAAAAAACGGACAAATCGGTGTCCAAAAATACTGATTTCCGATTGTTATAACTTAAAATCGGCCATTCGAATTAGTCGGTCGACCTCTAGTTACCACAGGTGAATTGTGAACTGACAAGATTATGCTATCTGCAGGAGGACAAAGCCCTGCTAGTTATTTCTTGTCATACAAGGAACATCCCACACCTTCATTTTAGAAGTCCGTTAATTCGTAGTAATTTTGCCAAAAAGAAAGCCACGCATTTCAATGCATGCCACCGGAGCCAGATTAGAGAAATTATTTAATTATTTTCTTATTAACTCTGCATCGTTGGGAAGGGCACGTACTGTAAGCAAGCATTTCACTGGAAAGTCTACACCTGTTGTATTCAGCGCATGTGACAAATACAATTTGATTTGATTTTGATTTGAAACTAAGACCCAGCAGCAAGGCCATCAGCAGAGCTAGGTGAAGCCACCACCTTCCTCAGCACTGTGAGGAAGTCATGTGTGACCCGAGTCTTTCTTACAACCAGGAAGTCAATACTGTTGTAATACAAGGTTTAGTGCTCTCAACAATGTCATCCTGTCTGATCCTGAAAAATATTTTGCATTGAGGTCAGAGCATATAGAGAGAATTCTTTCAGGTCTCATCTACACACACTGCTAATGGGAAACTAACAGGGTGAATTACCAGGTTAGTAAATTGGATTAACGTGATATCAAGGGAGTGTTGTTGACTCTGAGGGATCCAGAGGTTAGCCAAAACAAATATTTATCCACAGAAGGACATTAAGCAGTGATAAGAGATCTCTATCCTTCCAGTCAAACAAAGAGTGTGTGTGTGTTGGATACTGAGAAATTCTTTGCCTAACCATCAGAGTGAATGGGGACTATGGGAGGAAAAGCTCATTGCTACCCAGTTCCACTGAGGTGATGTCATTGTTTTCACTTTTATGGCGAATAAACGGACCTGGTGTTTAAATGTCTTATATCGTCACAATAATAATGGGATGTTCCAAGCAGCTGTAACATCTATTAGTGTGCTTTATGCAAACATCAATGACGTACGTATGGCTGTAGCATTCACACAGGACTATTCTTCTCAGTGGCACATGCTAAACTACTTAGTGGGGGTCATAGAAAAAAATATATTTCATAGATCGGGCCAGTCCCATCAAGTTATAGCCTGATAATGTGACCTCACCTGACTAAGAAAAACTCCTGGCTCTGCTCATTGATGAATAAATAACACAAAATAAATCCTTATGTTCAATGAAATACATAGAGTGCATTATGAAAGTTTTCAGATCCCTTCCCTTTTTCCACATTTTGTTACGTTACAGCCTTATTTCTAAAAATGGATTACATTTTTTAAATTCTCATCAATCTACACACAATACCCCATAATGACAAAGCAAAAACAGGTTTTTAGAAATTTCAGCAAATGTATAAAAAAAACAAAAAAAACAATACCTTACCCTTTGCTGTGAGCTCATTTTGAGCTCAGCTGCATCCTGTTTCCATTGATCATCCTTGAGATGTTTCTACAACTTGGAGTCCACCTGTGGTAAATTCAAATGATTGGACATGATTTGGAAAGGCACACATACACCTGTCTATATAAGGTCCCACAGTTGACAGTGCATGTCAGAGCAAAACCCAAGCCATGAGGTCGAAGGAATTGTCCGTAGAGCTTCGAGACAGGATTGTGTCGAGGCACAGATCTGGGGAAGGGTACCTAAACATTTCTGCAGCATTGAAGGTCCCCAAGAACACAGTGGCCTTCATCAAGTTTGGAGCTGGCCGACCGGCCAAACTGAGAAATTGGGGGAGAAGAGCCTTGGTCGGAGAGGTGACCAAGAACCCGATGGTCACTTTGACAGAGATCAGGAGTTCCCCCGAAGATGGGAGAACCTTCCAGAAGGACTACCATCTCTGCAGCACTCCACCAATCAGGCCTTTATGGCAGAGTGGCCAGACGGAAGCCACTCCTCTGTAAAAGGCACATGACAGCCCGCTTGGAATTTGCCAAAAGGCACCTTATGGACTGAAACCATGAGAAACAAGATTTTCTGGTCTGATGAAAACAAGATTGAACTATTTAGCCTGACAGCCAAGCATCACATCTGGAGGAAACCTGGCACCATCCCCACGGTGAAGCATGGTGGTGGCAGCATCATGCTGTGGGGGATGTTTTTCAGCGACAGGGGCTGGGAGACTAGTCAGGATCGAGGGAAAGATGAGCATTCACCTTCCAACAGGATAACGAACCTAAGCACACAGCCAAGACAACGCAGGAGTGGCTTCGGGCCAAGTATCTGAATGTCTTCAAGTGGCCCAGCCAGAGCCCGGACTTGAACCTGATTGAACATCTCTGGAGAGACCTGAAAATAGCTGTGCAGTGACGGTCCCCATCCAACCTGACAGAGCTTGAGAGGATCTGCAGAGAAGAAATGGGAGAAACTCCCCCAAGCTTGTAGCGTCATACCCAAGTGTCATACCTAAGAAGACTCAAGGCTGTAATCGCTGCCAAAAGTGCTTCAAAGTAAAGGGCCTGAATACTTATGTAAATGTGATAGTTTTTTCTTTGTCATTATTGGGGTATTGTGTGTAGATTGAGGAGAGAAAAACATCAATTTTAGAATTTGTCTGTAACGTAACAAAATATGGAAAAAGTCAATTGGTCTGAATACTTTCCTAATGTACTGTATACGCTGCTAAAACTTGAAGCAGAGCTTGGTACACTGACCTATGTTTTGAGTTTTGTGAGAACATTTTTCAAATTGAGATCATACAATGGAATAATACAAAAACATACTGGGGAATAATAAGGACAAAACAGGTTTTACACTCTGCAGCATGATATGTAGTGAGAATATACTGAATACAAATCATGATCACTACAAGTACAATGTACACTGAGTAAAAAAAACAAGGGTGATGTCATGAATAGGCCTTCCTAGAGAGATCCCTGACAGAGGTGGTTAGACCGGTCCCTGATCACACAAACACCGTGCTCTGATGCTGGTCTATCTTAGACACTCTGTGTGTGTGTGTGTGTGTGTGTGTGTGTGTGTGTGTGTGTGTGTGTGTGTGTGTGTGTGTGAGAGAGAGATAGATTGGGAGAGCGAGAACAAGAGGGGGGTATTACACTTCCAGTATGGGAAGAGTCAGGTACCACAAGCTTCCTGTTCTATAAATATACCACACACGTAATGTGAGAAAACATGCTCATCACCCAAGCTTCACTCTCTGGGCTGAAGTTACATATTAAGCAACTGTGTGACAGCACACAGCTGAGGGCACACTGGGTGACACATGCTATACAGCTACAGGAGAGGAACAGAACAGTCCAAAGGGGCAGCCAGCACTAGGCCTACTGCTATGAACCCTGCAATAGGAACAATGGTACAGACTAAACCTTTGAACTGATCCAATCTTAGGCTAGCACTGATTCTGTCCAACTGGTTTTTGTCAAGCAGATAGGCCTACACTATTTCTCGGTCTCCAACACAGACAAACATTACAGCACAAGCACAACACACAAACAAACGCACAGCACAGCCACACACACACACACAAACAAATGCACAGCACAGCCACACACACACAGAGATACAAAAATACAGACCAACAAGACAAAATCAAAGCAACTCGCCACACAGCAATCCCGGAAACAGGGTTAAAGTGATTACGATAGCCCTCTCTAGGTTCTCTGCTTCCTTTCCAGCTGTTCCCCATTTCCTTTCCTCTGTAAACACACACACACATATTTCCTCCCTCTGAATGCTCATCTCATCCAGCCTCTTTCTTCTACCAGCTCATCCTCTCATCTCTTCTCCTCGTTTGTTCACTCACTCTCCTACCCTCCCCTCATAAGCATCCGACCTATAACCCTCATCTTCTCTCTTCTCCCTTATTCTACCATGTCTCATGTCGTGCTGGGAGCTCTAAAATGAGCAATGGATCTGGGGCATACCAAGGGACTCAGAAATACCAAAAACAGCCTTTAAATAGAGAACTCAGATAAGGTCTGTGAACTGGGAAAATAGCCCAGATTTCACAACACCAAAAGGCCAGCGTTGGTCAACATCTACCCCATAACTGATACATGTTCATTCCCTTTTCTGGTGTGTGTGTGTGCAGCGAAAGTACACAAGCGAAACTCTTGTCAGAGTCCGAGCAGTTTCTAATTTACAAACATCAAATATTCATTAGGTCGAAAAGAGATTAAACAGAGATGCATGGACAGGCACTCACATAAGAGACAATTCTACAAGCAAAGTAGAAAACTCGAGCTACCTTTCAACTTTAGGAGGGTGGGGGCTGTCCAGTAAGAGTCGGATAGTCATTGCTCTGTAGCTATGTGTGAGAAAGAGCTAGTATGGGAAACCCTTTTCCCTTTGTCTTCTTTTTATCGCCATGCAAACAAACTTAACCACCCAGAGGGGAAACTGGCTGGCCTGCCTGGTCCTCAACTCTCCTCTTATGGATTTGATTCCCCTCCCATTAATGTTGTTCAGTTGTCTCCCCAATAAAAACTCCTCACCATTATGTCATGGCTCAGCCCTCCGAGAGAAGCCCTGAGGGAACACACTCCAAGCTTTGTGCGCGCGTGTGTGTGTGTGTGTGTACAGATCATTGACACACTACTTGATGGCGGTGTCAAAATTCTGTCTAATAGCATCCTCTCATCTCTTTTCCCTCACAAATGCACTGGATAGCAAATACGTGTTCATCGCGGTTTTCCCTGACTGTCACTGACCTACCAGATAAGTGATCGTGGAAGACAGGACACAAGACGAGAATAAGCTTGTTTAGTAAAAACTACTGAAAAAGTGGCTAATGATGTCTGACACAGAGGCGGATTTCAATTCAATAACCTGCTCACTTCACTTCAATTTGCCCTCGTTGACTCACCCTCTAAAGATTTGAGAGGACTGCCAAATCCAATGTTACAAAAAGGAAAACCGAGAAATTTGCCAAGCTTCAACTGCACTTCGATATAAGCACACACAAGCCTATGGCTGACCACTGACTCAATCTTTAAAGAGCATGAAGCGTTTTGTTTGCACTTCTGGTTTGCTGAAACTTGTGCTATAATACGATCAAGCAGCATTTTTTCTCACCTTACAACAAAGGCTTCTCATAAACTAGGCCTGAGAGGTGAGATCCATCTACATCATCTGTCGAGTAAAAAAAACTGCAGCTTGATAGTGCATGGTTCACATCCTAACTGCAGTTAGCTGGAGCATGGTTAGTGCTTGCAGCACTACAGTTGTGTTTCCTGCATGAGACAGATACTGTATTTACATTTGGTCAAGGTCACGTGGTAAATGAGTCACAATCTTTTTTTTACAGACAGGGCCAAGTCTTAATGCTATGTATGTTTTTGTAGGTATTTGTTAGTGCTTTAATTCAATACTAACAAGTAATTGTTTAAATGCATCTTTCATTAAAATAATTGATTATTGTTTGGTAAAGGAGTCACAGCCAGTTAAAGTCAGTCAAAAACATGATTTTTCTGTGCTACTGAATATTATATACATTACCAGTCAAAAGTTTAAACACACCTACTCATTCAAGGGTTTTTCTATATTATTACTATTTTCTACATTGTAGAATAATAGTGAAGACATCAAAACTATGAATTAACACATATAGAATAATGTAGTAACCAAAATTAGTGTTAAACAAATCAAAATATATTTGATATTTGATATTCTTCAAAGTAGCCACCCTTTGCCTCAATGACAGCTTTGCACACTCATGGCATTCTCTCAACCAGTTTCATGAGGTAGTCACCTGGAATTTATTTCAATTAACAGGTGTGCATTTTTAAAGGTTACAGGAATTACAGGAATTGCTTTCCTTCTTAATCTGTTTGAATCAATCAGTTGTGTTGTGAGGTCGGGGTGGTGTACAGAAGATAGCCCTATTTGGTAAAAGACCAAGTCCATTTTATGGCAAGAAATCATACAAATGTTATTGGTCACATACACATGGTCAGCAGATGTTAATGCGAGTGTAGCGAAATGTTCCGACCATGCAGTAATATCTAACAATTTCACAACAACTACCTTTTACACACAAGTGTAAAGGAATGAGTAAGAATATGTACATATAAATATATGGATGAGCGATGGCCGAACGGCATAGGCAAGACACAGTAGATGGTATAGAGAACAGTATATACATATGATATGAGTAATGTAGGGTATGTAAACATTATATAAAGTGGCATTGTTTCAAGTGACTAGTGATACATTTATTACATCCAATTTTTTATTATTAAAGGGGTTAGAGATTTGAGTCAGTATGTTGGCAGCAGCCACTCAATGTTAGTGATGGCTGTTTAACAGTCTGATGGCCTTGAGATTGAAGCTGTTTTTCAGTCTCTCGGTCCCAGCTTTGATGCACCTGTACTGACCTCGCCTTCTGGATGATAGCGGGGTGAACAGGCAGTGGCTCGGGTGGTTGCGGACCTTGATGATCTTTTTGGCCTTCCTGTGACATCGGGTGGTGTAGGTGCACTGGAGGGCAGGTAGTTTGCCCACGGTGATGCGTTGTGCAGACCTCACTACCCTCTGGAGAGCCTTACAGTTGTGGGCGGAGCAGTTGCCGTACCAGGTGGTGATACAGCCCGACAGGATGCTCTCGATTGTGCATCTGTAGAAGTTTGTGAGTGTTTTTGGTGACAAGCCAAATTTCTTCAGCCTCCTGAAGTTGAAGAGGCGCTGTTGCGCCTTCTTCACCACGCTGTCTGTTTGGGGTGGACCATTTCAGTTTGTCAGTGATGTGTATGCCGAGGAACTTGAATCTTTCCACCTTCTCCACTACTGTCCCGTCGATGTGGATAGGGGGGTGCTCCCTCTGCTGTTTCCTGAAGTTCACAATCATCTTCTTTGTTTTGTTGATGTTGAGTGTGAGGTTATTTTCCTGACACCACACTCCGAGGGCCCTCGCCTCCTCCCTGTAGGCTGTCTCGTCATTGTTGGTAATCAAGTCTACAACTGTAGTGTCGTCTGCAAACTTGATGATTTGAGTTGGAGAAGTGCATGGCCACGCAGTCATGGGTGAACAGGGAGTACAGGAGAGGGCTGAGAACGCACACTTGTGGGGCCCCAGTATTGAGGATCAGCGGGGTGGAGATGTTGTTTCCTACCCTCACCACCTGGCGGCGTCCCGTCAGAAAGACCAGGACCCAGTTGCACAGGGCGGGGTTGAGACCCAGTGTCTCGAGCTTAATGACGATTTTGGAGGGTACTATGGTGTTAAATGCTGAGCTGTAGTCGATGAACAGCATTGTTACATAGGTATTCCTCTTGTCCAGATGGGTTAGGGCAGTGTGCAGTGTGATTGCGATTGCGTCGTCTGTGGACCTATTGGCGCGGTAAGCAAGTTGGAGTGAGTCTAGGGTGTCAGGTAGGGTGGAGGTGATATTATCCTTGACTAGTCTCTCAAAGCACTTCATGATGACGGAAGTGAGTGCGACAGGGCGATAGTCGTTTAGCTCAGTTACCTTGGCTTTCTTGGGAACAAGAACAGTGGTGGCCCTCTTGAAGCATGTGGGAACTGCAGACTGGAATAGGGATTTATTAAATATGTCTGTAAACACAGCAGCCAGCTGGTTTGTAAGCAAATAAGCAAAGAGAAACGACTGTCCATCATTACTTTAATTTCAAGAACTTTGAAAGTTTATTCAAGTGCAGTCGCAAAAAACAACGAGCACTATGATGAAACTGGCTCTCATGAGGACTGCCACAGGAAAGGAAGACCCAGAGTTGCCTCTGCTGCAGAGGATACGTTAATTTCAGTTAACAGTCTCAGACTGCGTGAATCAGGCCTTCATGGTCAAATTGCTGCAAAGAAACCACTACTAAAGGACACCAATAAAAAGAAGAGACTTGCTTTGGCCAAGAAACACGAACAATCGACATTTGACCGGTGGAAATCTGTCCCATAGTCTGATGAGTCCGAAAGAGATTTTTAGTTCCAAGCACCATGTCTTTAAGAGATGCAGAGTAGGTGAACGGATGATCTCCACATGTGTGGTTCCCACTGTGAAGCATGGAGGAGGAGGTGGTGTGATGGTGCTTTGCTGGTGACAATGTCAGTGATTTATTTAGAATTCAAGGCACACTTAACCAGCATAGCTACCACAGCATTCTGCAGCAAGGCGCCATCCCATGTGGTTTGCGCTTAGTGGGACTATCATTTGTTTTTCAACAGGACAATGACCCAACACACCTCCAGGCTGTGTAAGGGCTATATGACCAAGAAGGAGAGTGATGGAGTGCTGCAGCAGATGACCTGGCCTCCACAATCACCCAACCTCAACCCAATTGAGATGGTATTGGGATGAGTTGGACCGCAGAGGGAAGGAAAAGCAGCCAACAAGTGCTCAGCATATGTGGGAACTCCTTCAAGACTGTTGGAAAACCATTCCAGGTGAAGCTGGTTGAGAGAATGCCAAGAGTGTGCAAAGCTGTCATCAAGGCAACGGATGGCTACTTTGAAGAATCTAAAATATATTTAGATTTTCACCAGGCGGTACATTTGTTAATAGACCAATAAAAAAGAGAATTCCAAACCACTGTGCCAATAAAAGCTAGTTTACCATTTCCCTCTCTTGCTTGAGAAATTGCTCTTTGCAAAAAAAAAAAAAAAAGTATACCATTATAATTGGTATACTGGATCCCGGACTTCCTGACAGGCAGACCACTGGCTGTGAGGATTGGCAACAACACCTCCTCCACACTGACTCTTAACACAGGGCCCCCCCAAGGGTGTGTCCTCAGCACTCTGCTATACTCCCTGCTCACCCACGACTGCATGGCTTTGCACGACACCAACTCCATCAAGTTTGCTGACAACACCACGGTTGTAGGCCTGATAACCAACAACAAGTCAGCCTATAGGGAGGAGGTAAGTGAACTGGCATTGTGGTGCCAGGACAACAACCCCTCCCTCAACATCGGCTGAACAAAGGAGTTGATTGTTGACTTCAGGAAGCAGAGGAAAGATCATGCCCCGATCCACATCAAGTAGTAGAGCGAATCAGCAGTTAAGTTCTTTGGCGTCCACATCACTGAGGACTTGACATGGACCAACATGCTTGTCAAGAGGGCGCAACAGTGACGCTACTCCCTAAGGCAGCTGATGAAATTCGGCATGCCACCACGGGTCCTCTCCAAATACTACAGCTGCACCATCAAGAGCATCCTGACCGAGCATCCTGATTGCTCTGTCCACAACCGCAAGGCCCTTCAGCGGATGGTGAAGATGGCCCAGTACATGACTGGGACCGTGCTGCCACCCATCCAGTACATCTACTTGAAATGGTGCCTGAGGAAGTCCCGCAGCATCATCAAGGACCCCACACAGACCAGTCAAAAGCCCAAACTAGACACTCTAATGTACTTGTCCTCTTGCTCAGTTGTGCACTGTGGCCTCCCACTTCTCTTTCTATTCTGGTTAGGGCCAGTTTGCGCAGTTCTGTGAAGGGAGTAGTATACAGCATTGTACCAGATCTTCAGTTTCTTAGCAATTTCTCGCATGAAATAGCCATCATTTCTCAGAACAAGAATAGACTGATGAGTTTCCTCAGAAAGTTCTTTGTTTCTGACCATTTTGAGCCTGTGATCGAACCCACAAATGCTGATGCTCCAAATACTCAACTAGTCTAAAGGCGGCCAGTTTTCAGCTGTGCTAAAATAATTGCAAAATGGTTTTCTTATGATAAATTAGCCTTTTAAAATGACAAACTTGGATTAGCTAACACAATGTGCCATTGGAACACTGGAGTGATGGATGATGATAATGGGCCTCTGTACAGTGACTTGCGAAAGTATTCTCCCCCCTTGGCATTTTTCCTATTTTGTTACCTTATAACCTGGAATTAAACACATTTACACAACATGCCTACCACTTTGAAGATGCTAAATATTTATTGTGAAACAAACAAAAAATAAGACCAAAAAAAAACTGAAAACTTGAGCATGCATAACTATTCATCCCCTCAAAGTCAATACTTTGTTAAAGCCAGCTTTTGCAGAATTACAGCTACAAGTATCTTGAGGTATGTCTCTATAAGCTTGGCACATCTAGCCACTGGGAATTTTGCCCATTCTTCAAGGCAAAACTGCTCCAGTTCCTTCAAGTTGGATAGATTCCACTGGTGTACAGCAATCTTTAAGTCATACCCCAGATTCTCAGTTGGATTGAGGTCAGGGATTTGACTAGACCATTCCAAGACATTTAAAATGTTTCCCCTTAAACCACTCGAGTGATGCTTAGCAGTATGCTTAGGGTCAATGTCCTGCTGGAAGTTGAACCTCTGTCCCAGTCTCAAATCTCTGGAAGACTGAAACAGGTTTCCTTCAAGATTTTCCCAGTATTTTGCGCCATCGTTCATTAAATTCTGACCAGTTTGATGCTGCCACCACCATGCTTCACTGCAGGGATGGTGTTCTCGGGGTGATGAGAGGTGTTGGGTTTGCGCCAGACATAGCATTTTCAGTGATGGCCAAAAAGCTCAATTTTAGTCTCATCTGACCAGAGTACCTTCTTCCATATTTTTGGGGAGTCTCCCATATGTGTTTTGGCACCAAATGTGTTTGCTTATTTATTTCTTTAAGCAATGGCTTTTTTTCTGTCCACTCTTCCATAAAACCCAGCTCTGTGGAGTGTATGGCTTAAAGTGGTCCTATGGACAGATACTCCATTCTCCCCTGTGGAGCTTTGCAGCTCCTTCAGGGTTATCTTTGGTCTCTTTGTTGCCTCTCTGATGAATGCCCTCCTTGCCTGGTCTGTGATTTTTGGTGGGCGGCCCTCTCTTGGCAGGTTTGTTGTGGTGCCATATTCTTTCCATTTGTTTATAACAGATTTAAAGGTGCTCTGTGGGATGTTCAAAGTTTCTGATATTTTTTATAACCCAACCCTGATCTGTACTTTTCCACAACTTTGTCCCTGACCTGTTTGGAGAGCTCCTTGGTCTTCATGGTGCCGCTTGCTTGGTGGTGCCCCTTGCTTTATGGTGTTGCAGACTCTGGGACCTTTCAGAACAGGTGTGTATATACCGAGATCATGTGACAGATCATATGACACTTAGATTGCACACAGAAGGACTTTATTTTTAACTAATTATGTGACTTCTGAAGGTAATTGGTTGCACCAGCTCTTATTTAGGGGCTTCATAGCAAATGGGGTGAATACATGTGCACGCACCACTTTTCCATTTTCTGAAATTCTTTAAATCAAGTTATTTTTTTATTTCATTTCACCAATTTTGACTATTTTGTGTATATCCATTACATGAAATCCAAATAACAATCCATTTACATTACAGGTTGTAATGCAACAAATTAGGAAAAACGGGGATGACTACTTTTGCAAGGCACTGTAGATATTCCATAAAAAATAAATCTACTGTTTCCAGCAACAATAGTCATTTACATCATTAACAATATCTACACTGTATTTCTGATCAATTCTATGTGATTTTAAATGGACAAAAACATGATGCTTGTCTTTCAAAAACAAGGAAATGTCTAAGTGACCCCAAACTTTTGAACGGTAGTGTAAACTCATCCACATACATGGAGTATACAAAACATTAAGAACATGCTCTTTCCATGACATACTGGGGATGGGGAGCATTGCTGCACGGCTATTTTCAGGTCTCTCCAGAGATGTTGAATCGGGTTCAGCCACTCCTGCGTTGTCTTGGCTGTGTGCTTAGGGTCATTGTCCTGTTGGAAGGTGAACCTTTGCCAGGTCTGAGGTCCTGAGCACTCTGGAGCAGGTTTTCATCAAGGATCTCTCTGCACTTTGCTCTGTTCACCTTTCCCATGATCCTGACTAGTCTCCCAGTCCCTGCGACTGAAAAACATCCCCACAGTATGATGCTGCCACAACCATGCTTCACCGTAGGGATGGTGCCAGGTTTCCTCCAGATGTGATGCTTGGCATTCAGACCAAAGAGTTCGATCTTGGTTTCATCAAACCAGAGATTCTTGTTTCTCATGGTCTGAGAGTCCTTAGGTGCCTTTCCACAAACTCCAAGTGGGCTATCATGTGCCTTTTACTGAGGAGTGGCTTACTTCTAGCAACTCTACCATAAAGACCTGATTGATGGAGTGCTGCAGAGATGGTTGTCCTTCTGGAAGATTCTCCCATTTCCACAGAGGAACACTAAAGCTCTGTCAGAGTGACCATCGGGTTCTTGGTCACCTCCCTGACCAAGGCCCTTCTCCCCCGATTGCTCAGTTTGGCTGGGCGGCCAGCCCTAGGAAGGGTCTTGGTGGTTCCAAACTTCTTCCATTTAAGAATGATGGAGGCCACTGTGTTCTTGGGGACATTCAATGCTGCAGAAATGTTTTGGTACCCTTTCCCAAATCTGTTCCTCGACACAAGCCTATCTCAAAGCTTTATGGACAATTCCTTTGGCCTCATGGCTTGCTTTTTGTTCTGACATGCACTGTCAACTGTGGGACCTTATATAGACAGGTGTGTGTGCGCCTTTCCAAATCATGTCCAATCATTTGAATTTACCACAGATGGACACCAAATCAAGTTGTAGAAACCTCAAGGATGATCAATGGAAACAGGATGCATCTGAGCTCAATTGAGTGTCATAGCAAAGGGTCTGAATACTTATGTAAATAAGGTATCTGTTTTTAATTTTGTATAAATTTGCAACAATTTCTAAAAACCTGTTTTCACTTTGTCATTATTTTTTTTATTTCACCTTTATTTAACCAGGTTAGTTGAGAACAAGTTCTCATTTGCAACTGCGACCTGGCCAAGATAAAGCGTAGCAATTCGACACATACAACAACACAGAGTTACACATGGAATAAACAAAACATACAGTCAATAATACAGTAGAACAAAAGAAAACAAAAAGTCTATATACAGTGAGTGCAAATGAGGTAAGTTATGGAAATAAATAGGCCATCGTGGCGAAGTAATTACAATATAGCAATTAAACACTGGAATGGTAGATCGGCAGAAGATGAATGTGTAGGTAGAGATACTGGGGTGCAAACAAACAAAATAAATAAATAAATAACAGTATGGGGATGAGGTAGGTAGATAGATGGGCTGTTTAACAGATAGGCTATGTACAGGTGCAGCTGCTCTGACAGCTGGTGCTTAAAGCTAGTGAGGGAGATGTGAGTCTCCAGCTTCAGAGATTTTTGCAATTCGTTCCAGTCATGGGCAGCAGAGAACTGGAAGGAAAGACGACCAAATGAGGAATTGGCTTTGGGGATGACCAGTGAGATATACCTGCTGGAGCGCGTGCTACGAGTGGGTGCTGCTATGGTGACCAGTGAGCTGAGATAAGGCGGGGCTTTACCGAGCAGAGACTTGTAGATAACCTGCAGCCAGTGGGTTTGGCGACGAGTATGAAGCGAGGGCCAACCAACGAGAGTGTATAGGTTGCAATGGTGGGTAGTGTATGGGGCTTTTGACAAAACGGATGGCACTGTGATAGACTGCATCCAGTTTGTTGAGTAGAGTGTTGGAGGCTATTTTATAAATGACATCACCGAAGTCGAGGATCAGTAGGATGGTCAGTTTTACGAGGGTATGTTTGGCAGCATGAGTGAAGGATGATTTGTTGCGATATAGGAAGCCAATTCTAGATTTAATTTTGGATTGGAGATGCTTAATGTGAGTTTGGAAGGAGAGTTTACAGTCTAACCAGACACCCAGGTATTTGTAGTTGTCCACGTATTCTAAGTCAGAGCCGTCCAGAGTAGTGATGCTGGACGGGCGGGTGAGGGCAGTGATCGATTGAAAAGCATGCATTTAGTTTTACTTGCGTTTAAGAGCAGTTGGAGGCCACGGAAGGAGAGTTGTATGGCATTGAAGCTCGTCTGGAGGTTAGTTAACACAGTGTCCAAGGAGGGGCCAGAAGTATACATAATGGTGTCGTCTGCGTAGAGGTGGATCAGAGAATCACCAGCAGCAAGAGCGACATAATTGATGTATATAGAAAAGAGAGTCGGCCCGAGAATTGAACTCTGTGGCACACCCATAGAGACTGTCAGAGGTCCGGACAACAGGCCCTCCGATTTGACACACTAAACTCTATTAGAGAAGTAGTTGGTAAACCAGGCGAGGCAATCATTTGAGAAACCAAGGCTGTCAAGTCTGCCAATAAGAATGTTGAGATTGACAGAGTCGAAAGCCTTGGCCAGGTCGATGAATACGGCTGCACAGTAATGTCTCTTATCGATGGCGGTTATGATGTTGTTTAGAAACTTGAGCATGGCTGAGGTGCACCCACGACCAGCTCTGAAACCAGATTGCATAGCAGAGAAGGTATGGTGGGATTCTAAATGGTCAGTAATCTGTTTGTTAACTTGGCTTTCAAAGACCTTAGAAAGACAGGGTAGGATAGATATAGGTCTGTAGCAGTTTGGGTCTAGAGTGTCACCCCCTTTGAAGAGGGGGATGATCGCAGCAGCTTTCCAATCTTTGGGAATCTCAGATGATACGAAAGAGAGGTTGAACAGGCTAGTAATTGGGGTTGCAACAATTTCGGCAGATAATTTTAGAAAGAGAGGGTCCAGATTGTCTAGCCCGGCTGATTTGTAGGGGTGCAGATTTTGCAGCTCTTTCAAAACATCAGCTATCTGGATTTGGGTAAAGGAGAAATGGTGGGGGCTTTGGCAAGTTGCTTTGGGGGGTGCCGGGCAGTTGACCGGGGTAGGGGTAGCCATGTGGAAAGCATGGCCAGCCGTAGAGAAATGCTTATTGAAATTCTCAATTATGGTGGATTTATCGGTGGTGACAGTGTTTCCTAGCCTCAGAGCAGTGGGCAGCTGGGAGGAGGTGCTCTTATTCTCCATGGACTTTAGTGTCCCAGAACTTTTTTGAGTTAGTACTACAGGATGCAAATTTCTGTTTGAAAAAGCTTGCCTTAGCTTTTCTAACTGCCTGTGTATATTTGTTCCTAACTTCCCTGAAAACGTGCATATCACGGGGGCTAGTTGATGCTAATGCAGAACGCCACAGGATGTTTTTGTGCTGGTCAAGGGCAGACAGGTCTGGCGTGAACCAAGGACTATATCTATTCCAGGTTCTACATTTTTTGAGAGGGGCATGCTTATTTAAGATGGTGAGGAAGGCACTTTTAAAAAATAGCCAGGTATCATCTACTGACGGGATGAGGTCAATGTCATTCCAGGATACCCTGGCCAGGTCGTTAAAGATAGGCCTGCTCGCAGAAGTGTTTCAGGGAGCATTTGACAGCGATGAGGGGTGGTCGTTTGGTCGCAGACCCATTACAGATGCAGGCAATGAGGCAGTGATCGCTGAGATCTTGATTGAAAACAGCAGAGGTGTATATGGAGGGCGAATTAGTTAGGATGACATCTATGAGGGTGCCCGTGTTTACTGATTTGGGGTTGTACCTGGTAGGTTCATTGATAATTTGTGTGAGATTGAGGGCATCAAGCTTAGTTTGTAGGATGGCCGGGGTGTTAAGCATGTCCCAGTTTAGGTCACCTAGTAGCACGAGCTCAGAAGATAGATGGGGGGCAATCAGTTCACATATGGTATCGAGGGCACAGCTGGGGGCAGAGGGAGGTCTATAGCAAGCGGCAACAGTGAGAGACTGGAAAGGTGACTTTTTAGAAGTAGAAGCTCAAATTGTTCGGGTACAGATTTAGATAGTAATACAGAACTATGCAGGCTATCTTTGCAGTAGATTGCAACACCGCCTCCTTTGGCAGTTCTATCTTGGCGGAAAACGTTATAGTGTGATTTCAGGGTTTTTGGTTGTTTTCCTAAGCCAGGATTCAGACACGGCTAAGACATCTGGGTTGGCAGAGTGTGCTAAAGCAGTGAGTAAAACTTAAGGAGTAGGCTTCTAATGTTAACATGCATGAAACCAAGGCTTTTACGTTTACAGAAGTCAACAAATGAGAGCACCTGGGGTGTGGGAGTGGAGCTAGGCACTGCAGGACCTGGATTAACCTCCACATCACCAGAGGAACAGAGGAGAAGTAGGATAAGGGTACGGCTAAAGACTATACGAACTGGCCGTCTTGCACGTTCAGAACAGAGAGTAAAAGGAGCAGGTTTCTGGGCACGATAGCATAGATTCAAGGCATAGTGTACAGACAAAGGTAAGGTAGGATGTGAGTACATTGGAGGTAAACCTAGGCATTGAGTAATGAAGAGAGAGATAGTCTCTAGAGATGTTTAAACCAGGTGATGTCATCGCATATGTTGGAGGTGGAACAACATGGTTGGTTAAGGCATATTGAGCAGGGCTAGAGGCTCTACAGTGAAATAAGACAGTAATCACTAACCAGGACAGTAATGGACAAGGCATATTGATATTAGAGAGTGGCATGCATATCCAAGTGAACATATGGGTTCAGTGAGTGGTTGGGCTGGCTGGGGACACGGTGATTCAGACAGTTAGCAGGCTAACAAGCTAACAGTTCGTAGGCCGGAGCTAAACAAGCTAGCAGCTAGTAGACCAGGGCAAGTTAGCAGTTAGCAGGCCGGGTTAGCAAGCATGGGTTATTGTGTGTTGATTGCTGAGGATTTTTTATTTATTTAATCAATTTTAGAATAAGGCAAAATGTAACATGTAACAAAATGTGGAAAAAGTCAAGGGGTCTGAATACTTTCCAAAGGCACTGTAGTTCAGTACAGTAAAGAACAATACTTTAAATTACTGTACTCTAGTGTGCTCTATTATACTAAACCCTACTTTACAGCACTGTATTGTACTGCCCAATACTAAACTCTACTTTCTTTACTCTACTGACTGGCTCAAATTCGGACTGACCAAATTGCAACTATTTTTCAACTTCCATGGACGTCTGGTGACAGTAGGTGCTCAGTGGGTGAGAGGGCTGGTTACAGTAAAAGGCAAGAGAGGGGGGCTCATGTGTAGGTGTCAGTAAGAGCCGGGAGAAGTGACATTAGCTGGAGAGAGTGAGTGACTCACACTCTTGCTTAGACCACTACAAGACAGAAAGAGAAAGAAAACATTTATGAGCTGAGCATAACAGTATGCCAGTGGAAGGGAGGACAGTAGCAGGAGACCCTATGAGCTGAACATAACAGTATGCCGGTGGAAGGGAGGACAGTAGCAGGAGACCCAACTGTGGTCTGTGAATACTATGAATTCCCATTGCAGCCAATTCAGTTGCAGTTATTCTGTTAGATTTTCTTAGTCATTGTGCTGCTGATTTCACAAAAGAATGACAGGTTTTAATCACTTAATAAATCATATAAATGTGGTTTATCAGTAAAAACTAACAGTAAAACTGTAATTGTAATTTCCCCTTTCCAAAATTGTTAAAACATTTTAGTAATACTTTTATAATGTTCCCTTTCCTTCGAGGGCACTGCCAGTATACCCAACCACTCACCCATCACAAATCAGTCTACAAGAGAGAATGGACATGGTTACACAGTAGTCAGCTATGACATGAAAGACTACACTGGATTTAGGGAAAGAGTTGGTGGCTCACACCATTTCACCCTTCCCACTGTATAGCCTCCCTGGAAATATAGGTAGTCTCCTTTTATCCGTCTCGTTCTTTCTTTCAAAATCACCTTGAAGAATGCCATATTTTCCTTGTCTCATTACCACACTACAGACTGCTGAAGTAAAACACACCGATTCAGCCAACTGCTATATTATCTTGTGCCTGGAAATATATGGTGACCTTTCCAATAACACTGCTGTGCATAGAGGCGTGTGTGGGGTCAAGTACAGGTCAGAGGTAGCTGTTGGCTTTAGAGAAAGATGGCTACCATTTACTCGCCATGTTTCTCCTCAGTAGAAATGAGTGGAATTCTTACCTTTTATCGGTGTAACTACACTGTTGTTTGTTCTACAATGTTTGGTTTTGGTTTAGGGTCTGTTTGGCCCTAAAATCTGCTGGTTTGTTTTGATCAGACAATCAATAATCCTTTTCCTTCATTCAAGAACACTTTTCTATGGTCAAGAACATGTTTGCCGTTCATTCTAGATAGAACACTTGTTCCTTTATTCTAGAACACTTTGTCCCTACGCTCTAGTTTATAGAACACCCTTTTAATTTAGAGCAGCTGCTTAACATGACATAATTGCCTCAGGTTAAAGGTCATCCATTCAACATAGCTTAGTTTAACCTTCCTCACTTACAAGGGCAGGAGTATCTATCTGAAAACAGAGAAGAAGTGGATTGGCAATGTTTAGACTGTTTTGTTGTTTAGGCATGAACCTAAAAATCTCAGGCTGGCACCTAGGCTTCAGTTCAGTTGCTACAAGTCTGCAATACCAACAAAGCATCTGGATTCAACAACAAACTTTTCCCTTTACCGGCCTTCATTTAAAACGGCTGTTGGCGTTCATTTAAGCTGCGGTTCCACGGCTGCTGCCAATGTGAGAGTTATGAATGGGGAAGCGCGTACACACACACACACAATAAACTCAGGGTCTACTGAAGGATGTTAATCTGTTATCTCAAATTACATACACACAGGAATTCATACACTCCTTAAAGAGAGACACACACACACCTCTGTAATGGAGATGACTCCCTTCCACAGCTCAGCACAGAGAGGAAGTGGATTTCTGAAGAAATGCTTCCTAAAAATCAAGTAAACGTGACGCCTAGTATTTTAACAGAAACACTGCTGTTCTCGCTGTTATACATTGAGTGTGCAAACCATTAAGGACACCTGTTCTTTCCATGACAGACTGACCAGGTGAATCCAGGTGAAAGCTATGATCCCTTAGTGATGTCACTTGTTAAATCCACTTCAATCTGTGTAGATGAACGGGAGGCGAGAGGTTAAAGAAGGATTATTAAGCCTTGAGACAGTTAAGACATGGATTGTGTATGTTTGCAATACAGAGTAGGAGCCAGGCGCATCGGTTTGTGTCAAGAACTGCAACGGTGATGGGTTTCCAAGCTCAACAGTTTCCTGTGTGTATCAAAAATGGTCCACCACCCATAGGACATCCAGCCAACTTGACACAACTGTGGGAAACAATGTAGTCAAATATGGGCTAGCATCCCTATGGAACGCTTTCGACACCTAGTCGAGTCCATGCCCTGATAAATTGAGGCTGTTCGGAGGCCAAAAAGGGGGTGCAACTCAGTATCAGAAAGGTGTTTCTAATGTTTTGTACACTTCGTGTATAACCCTTTCAGGGTAGTCATAGGTAAAACACCTACTGGGTTCACACACTTCGGCTTTCCTAATGTTCAAACTACTATTAAAAAGATCAACGTAAAAACATTTTGTCGTCTTAACCCTTTTTGGAGGACTGAGGGGAAAGGTCTTTAAGCGCAAAAGCAAAAACGCAGCGGAACAGTACAACAAGCGCAGTCATTGTGTTTTCATTTGAAGAGAGAGAACTTATGAACGAGAGAGAACTTATGAATTGTACCTTTAATATTTTTTATGGATTGTACCTTTAATACTTCTTATGGATTGTACCTTTAATACTTCTTATGGATTGTACCTTTAACATTTCTATGTTCAGCATCTCTGAAATGCTGTGGTCTGTGACTGGTAATAGGAGCTGTTAGGTGATCCTCAGCAGAGGTGAAATGGCTGAATGGACATTTGGATTTCACTGCATCATCCCCTCAGCATCCTCCACAAAGACACAATTACTGGACACCGGGGAGAAAAGGATGGAGATTGGATGACCACAACGCAGTCAATCTGTCATCAAAACTGCATGCAACCTTTCACTTCAGCTAACACTGTAGGCTACATTCATGATATACACTGAGTACTCAAAACACATCAGTATAGATTATATTTTTTTATTTAACCTTTATTTAGATGAAGGGGAGGAGTCAATTTAAATGATTTTTAAGCCTTGAGACAATTAAGACATGGATTGTGCGTGTGTGCCATTCAGAGGGTGACTGGGCAAGACAAAATATTGAAGTGCCTTTGAACGACGTATGGTAGTAAGTGCACCGGTTTAAGTCAAGAACAGCAATGCTGCTGTTTTCCACTCTCAACAGTTTCCCCATGTGTATCAAGAATGGTCCACCACCCAAAGGACATCCAGCCAACATGACACAACTATGGTAAGCATTGAAGTCAACATGGGCCAGCTTCCCTGTGGAATGCTTTTGACAACTTGTAGAGTCCATGCCCAGACGAATTGAGTCTGTTCTGAGGGCAAAAGGGCGGGGGGGGTGCAACACAATTTTAGGAAGATGTTCCTAATGATTGGTATACTCAGTGTAATAATGTGTGTGTGTGTGTTTAGCCTTTTCCAGATTCTGAATAACACTCAGGTCTTACTCGCTACTCCGTTATTGCTTAGTATTTGAGAGAGAGGAGGTGAGATAGACTTACTGGAATCTCAACTGTGACATCATCAAAAGTCCTCTTCAGCAGGCCCGAATATGTTCAAATCCATCCTCTGGCCCCTTTTACAAATCCTTCTTTGGAGTGATCACTTACCTAACATAACTGAATTGGCTAAAGTTTACACTTAGACCAAACCAGTCATGTCAGATTAGTGATGATTACTTACTTCAAAAGGAAGAAGGCAGAACAGAGAGATGCATTTACCAAGTACTGGAAGAGGGCCTCTCCTTCTCTCTGGTCAGCGTTGCAGAAGGAAGGGGATATTGATGGCTTTTTATTTCTCTGCTTGGCTAGGGTTCACTTTATTTCAGTGATTTCGGAAGTGTGAGGACACTGGCGTAAACACTGGAAGCGCAGTGTAAACTAGGCCTTCCTGTTGTCTCTGTTACTCTGGGAGAATTTGGACAGGGAATGCGTGTCTCTCCGCTCAGCTCTGGCTGAGACATACTTGCATAAATAAACAGGAATAAACATGGTTCTCCCTTCCCCATTCTCGCTATGTCCTTGGTCTGTGACCTCTCAACCAGCGTGCGTACACACACAGATAGGAGCGTCCCTGTACACCGCAGACTCCAACAGGCATTCACACAACCCTTGACACTATGTGCTCTGTCAGATAACGCCCCTAGTAACTCTAACATTACCAGGCCAAATCTAAACAACTAAGCACTCAATGGATCCAATATACAACACACTGAAATCAGAAAAGAATCGTGAAAGAAAGCTCAACAGTTGATCAGTTGTTATGGCGCCATCTTCATCAATATCTTATACCGCAGCTCTTCACAGGGAAAATCTATGTTGATCACGTCTGCCGGCTATGTGTCAGACCATGGTTTACACTGTGCAAGTTGCAAACCCGTATGCTGGCTCGGGTATAGAGCAGCTGGGACGACAAGAATGTCATGGGTTGTCATACCATGGGTTTGAACAGCGGCGAACCGTGACTATAGGACCTAGGCATTCAGAGGTACCAAAAATATTCTAATACTTTGTATCCCCCCCAAAAAATAATCAAGAACAGAAAACATAGCATCACTTGATGCGTCCGATATTATATATTCTGTAGTCGGGCCCTTTTAGTTCTAGTGAAGGAGGAGCGATGCTTTTTAATGACATTATGAAACAAACAGGCCGTGCTTCAGGCTGCCACACACACAGAGATAGAACCGGCATGGACACAACACGTGACACCCAGCATAAAATAATGCAACCAGCAAAACAAAAAACACACTGTTTACACAACCTATGGTAGCATAACACCACCATCACCAATAGTGACAACCAGTGGCAACCCGTCATTCAACACCTGTTTTGAGCCCCACATTTTTAGCAAAAATAAAATATATTTTTTTTAATTGTGGGGGGGGGGGGGGGCTTGCCTGTTTTGCATGTTATTGTGGCATTAATATGTGTCACATATCAATTTGCAAACAATGTAAAAAAATAAGATATATAATTGAGTTAATAAAGCTGCATACAAACATGGTCTCTTTTTTGTTTTCTTGAGTAAGGCAGCTCCAAAATGCATGTGTTTCAACCTAGCTCAGTGCTTTCTGTGGTAGTGGGGCAAGCCAGCATATTTTTTTTTTTTTAAAGAGCGTTGCACTGTGATTGGCTCAGTGTTTTGTCACTCGTGGGGACTTTACGTCACTGCCAAGTGTAAGAGCAGACCTTGAAAATTCTAGCCATTCGGATGTTACATTAGAAGTGCCCATCCAAGAAAACTCAAGGTCATTGGCTACAGATAAAATGACGTCAAATCACGTTATATGTACAGTAGCTTTGATCGGACTGATCATGTCAATCATACTTTCATAATCTTAGCTAGCAGTCATCATCATGAATCAAGTTGACAATCTACTGGCAAATCCTTTTTAATCCTTGTCAAATTAAGAGAAATAATGAAGAGAAATTACAGATCAAATGTATCGGTGCTCATCGGCCATTGGACAAATTACACAACAAATTGGAAATCGCAAATTCAACGAGTGGTTTGGAAGGAATCAGTGACAGTGGCTGTGTGGTCCCAAATCTGGGATTAAGAGGCTCTTTTCCAAGTTTGAAATGGTAAACATTCAACATTGGCCATGATGTCAATGAAGCATGATTTGTACCACGCTCAAAACAACTGTTAACTCGGAACTGTGAAATCTTGAACTCTGAAGTCAAATCAAGTTAACTTGGAAGTTTGGAATAAACAAGCTCTGACTGGGAAAATACATTTTGAACAGTCATCCAATTTGGAATTGTAAATTCAGTTGTTTTGAAAGCACCATAAATCCAGAGAATGACAGACTTTGATGACAAAATTTGCCCACAAAAGGACCGCCACGCCACCTTCCTGTTCAAGTGAACACAGCACAAAAAGGTGAGTCCAAAAATGTAACGTTATTGTATGCTGCTGCATAAATGACGTAATAATGCCAGGGAGATATGTATACTGCAGCTAAGGAAGTAATACTAGGTGTATGTTCTATAGTAAGATGTTAGTAGCCCATGTGCCTCACCCTAATTCATTTGGTCTATTAATTTCACGTATTGTTCTACTGTAGCCTATAATCTGTTTTAGAGAATTGTAATCATTGAATATTGTAAGATCTTTCATTTTCTGCTTATATGCCCCCTTTATTTATCCTAAGGTTCTGACTTGGTGTACAAGGAAGAACACTGTAAGAACGGCCCATGTTCTGAATTCTGTCACTGTACATTTAAAAAATGCTAAACAAATAGTTATACTGATTAACGTCCGTCCTAGCTCGCTCATAAATGTCTTAATCTAAATTATCGATTGCCACTTATCCGCCCTTATGCCATAGTTTGTACATCTCAACTGTCATTAGAAACCACATTTGTTTAATCAAGTCAGCCATATCAGCTGTTTTTTTTTTAAAAGCAGTAAATGAGGCTGAATGAACTGTTTCGGTACCAGACAAGGCTCCACTGATAGCCAGGTGTAGCAGTGGTAAGATGTTGGGACTGCTGTTGGTACAGCTTTATGAAGGCCCTAACAGTTTGTGGGCACCGTTTGTCACCATTATATTGCAATTAATGTATTGTTTAGTGTTGTGGCTTTGCTGGCATGCATCCAACTTGTTGTTTTTTTGCCCCACCAAGATGTACATGCTAAAATCGCTACTGGTGACAGCAACAAGTGTCACATCGAAGGTGACAGGTTTATGTTGCTGAAAGGACAGTGACCGTAATACCTGTGCACTCCATGGCGCTGAAGGAGAGACAGTTTTGGTAAAACACATAGACACGGCTGATAGACAGGTAACAGTCACACAGAGCATGAAATAATTATAAAGAATAAGCAGCCCATTCACACCAGTAGGCACCATGAAATCATAACAATACAAAAGCACAACCATTTAAAAAATGAAATGAACAAACCAGCTTTTACTTCCCATTGCAAATATATTTCCGTCACACTAAGCAGTGATCTAAAGTTTAAATGGAACAATGTTTCACAGTCATTATTTTCAAAGGGATACCTAACAGCAAGTGAGCTGCATAAAAAAAATAAAAATGTTCCACTCACCAGATGATAATTTGTAAACAAAGGTTGAAAGTTAATCTTGAAAAGGATGTAGCTAACAAATGATCTACAACATCCACCCTGAAGATGATAACAGCTGCTGCTGCAGCCATCGCCATTGTCACAGTACTACAACACAAGCTAGCATTTTCATTATCACACTACTACAACACAAGCTAGCTAACGATACTAGCGTTAGCGTGGGAAAACTACTGCTTCCTCCACTGATTATTTTATCTTGTGCTCTGTCGTTACGTGTCTCTCCAACCCTGTTCCTGGAGAGCTACCGTCTTGTAGGTTTTCACTCCAACTCTAATCTAGCGTATTTTATTCGAATAATTTGCTGGTTGATAAACTGAATCGGGTAAATTACAACTGCCGTTGGAGTGTAAACCTACAGGAAGGTAGCTCTCCAGGAACAGGGTTGGAGAGCTCTGGCCTAGACACATTACTTTTCTGTTTTTTTTGCCATTGTATGTCAAAATGTGATTGGGTCATTCCACTGTCACTCCAAATTCTGCTCCAATACAGTTGAATGGCAGAGACCTTCTGTCCAGCTTCTGAAAACCTAGCCAATGGCTGGCTGAGCTAGCTAGATTTTTCTACCTAGAGACCTCCAAAGAGAATCCTGATTATATATTTTTTTCGTTTTAGTATTAACCCTTCTCTTTCCAATACAAACTGAAGAGATTAAATCAGAAGATTAGTACAATTATTGTAAAGATTAAATATACATTTAAAAATATAAATTTAAAAAAAAATATATATATATATATATATATACAGTACCAAATAAGCGCAAACCAGATTGTATGGCGTATCACTGCAGAATGCTGTGGTAGCCCTGCTGGTTACGTATTCCTTCTAAATGAATTGAATTAATGAATTGAATTCTAAATGAATCACTGACAGTGTCACCAGCAAACCACCCCAACATCCTCACACCTCTTCCTCCATGTTTCACGGTGGGAACCACACATGTGGAGATTATCCGTTCACCTACTCTGGTAACTCTACTGAATTTATCCTCTGCGGCAGAGGTATCTCTGGGTCTTCCGTTCCTGTGGCGGTCCTCATGAGAGCCAATTTCAACATAGCGCTTGATGGTTTTTGTGACTGCACTTGAAGAAACTTTCAAAGTTCTTGAAATGGTTCCTCATTGCCTACCTTCATGTCTTAAAGTAATGATGGACTATAATTTCTCTTTGCTTATTTGAGCTGTTCTTGCCATAATATGGACTTGGTCTTTCACCAAATAGGGCTATCTTATCTATACCACCCCTACCTTGTCACAACACAACTGATTGGCTCAAACGCATTAAGAAGGAAAGAATTTCAACAAATGAACATTTAACAAGGCACACCTGTTAATTGAAATGCATTCCAGGTGACTACCTAGTGAAGCTGGTTGAGAGACTGCCAAGAGTGTGCAAAGCTGTCATCAAGGCAAATGGTGGCTACCTTGAAGTATATATATATATATATATATATATATATATATATATATATATATACACACACACACACACATCCTTAGGCCTCTCGGTTCCCCACTGGGTTTTAATCTTCTTGGATCACCTGAGGACTGGTTGCCAAATACTTGACCTGTGCTATAGAGATTATGATTGATGCTCTGATTTTCTTTGGAATCATCTGTGATCTGGTGTTTCTTTACACTGTAATAAGATGGTTTCAACCAGCATTTCAAAACAACAAAGGACCCTTGTACAGAAGTGGTACACTGACTGCAAACATCAGTCTCTGTCTGTGACCCAATGCACAACAGTGTGTGGGTGTGTTTCTCTGAGTAAGAGCAACACAGCCTTGTCAGTTTCTGTAATATTTATTCAGATAGACGGAAGCTTGCAGCATTAACACGAGATAAGAGCCAAAACATTCTCATTAGTAACCTAAGGCAGTGTCATGAATTTCAGCAGTTCGATCAGTGGTCGAGTCTAAAGTGAAGGTATACGCGTATGTGTTTGATCAAAGAATGTCAACAACAAAGCAGCCCGACTCTAAAACTGTCCACCTGCTGAACACAGATGCAAACAGTCGGTAAATATGAAATTGACAGAACCTAAGTGTCCAATCGCAGGGTTGTTTGGGGTCGCGAATTGGAACAGGCTGCATTTCGCTGTACGGAGACCACCATGGCAACTTAGATTCAGATCACGTCATTTCTTCATCATAAATGTGCCAACTGAAGCAAATGATCATCAGATCAGAGTTTGACCCCAGTTCTAGCAATGCTGAATTGTTACAGTTTCATCGCTGCTCAATAGTCTAATCATAAATCACGCAGTCAACAATTTGATTTAGATGTTTTGTTGCATTTAGAGACCTTTGCCCACACCGTAACGTAAGAGCTGTCAAACTGATATTAGGCCTGGAAATAGGCTATGGAAATCAATGGAGATAAGGAGAAATAATATACGGTTTAAAAGCCTAGAATTAACCAATAAAACATGTTGTTTGATATTGATGGTGATGGTGATGATGTATGTTATAGGCTCGATTGAAGAGCATAGCATCTGTATAAATATCATGTTCTCAGCCAAAGTAGATTACATCACTGTAGCATTCGCCACATGGAATTCGAAACCACTTCTATGCGTAAAAATTGTCCAGTAATTGTATTAGGCTGTTTGAAGACCTACCTTCTCTTGCTTTTAGCAGTACCGTATTGGCCACAATATTCTCCAGTTCCATCTAAAATTCTTTGATATTTGCTGAATAGATTAAAAAAAAAGAAATCGACAGCAACACCTCGCTCTTCACGGATGAATTGCTTTTCGTTTTATTCCAAATCCGAATAAAATGTATACATTTCAAACTCGTTCACGGTCTACACACTGGATAAAGGAGAAATCCTTGTAAAATTAACTAGGCATGGTTCATATCGTCGGCTCCGAATGCAGCGTTGGGAGGGCATTTCCATTCCAATTCCGAAAACCGTTGTGTTTCGTGCGTAATTTGGCGCGGAATCCCATCAAAGGATAGATCACGGTTGAGCCATCAATACAGCCCGAGACCACGGCAAGACCTACATCATTTAGTAACGCATTCCTAACAGCGGCTGAAGCACAGCACAGTAGCACTGGGGGGAGTTGGTGAAGTGTACTAGAACATCAAGGTGCTCCCCCTCTCGGTGCAAAGGCTTAATAAAAAAATGGGCTTGTTTTTTTATTTTGGTTTGGCCAACAATATCCCCCACGTTTGGCGAAGCTACAAGCAGTTTACCGCGTGTGTCTGGTCTATATTTTTCCTGTTACATTTGGATAGCTTGCAGGGGGCTAAACGCACAGCCTATATAAATTGAGTGATTTGTAGTAGGGGTTCGCTAATCTTCAACCACCATATTGGTTCCAATATTCCATTCCACCGCCCGTTGCACACACATCCATTCGGAATTGGCCCGAATAGAGTATTGGTTTCCACTAACTTCTATATCCACAAAGTCAGATTCCACTGGCACAAAAGTCAAATTTGCAACAAAAATGGGCTTTTTTGTCTTCATTTAAGGTTAAGCATAAGGTTTGCAATTTTAAGAAGATACATTTAAGAAGTGCGCAGGGTTTATTACTTGTGGTTAAAGACAAGCATTATCCTTTATATTGATTGACCAGATACTCAAGTGGCCGCTCAAACATTGGACATTTTTTTTTTCAAAAATGGAAGTCAGTTGGGAGGAGTCAAGATCAGATGGGACCATTCTAGCCAATGAGAGGGCAGATATCGGGTGAACAACAGGCACAACTCCAATATAAAGTTGTCTTTTTTCTCAAAGTTGCCCGGAAGTCACATGTTCTACGTATATCAGGACACTCATAACAACCTAAGCATAACGAAACTTATATTCGACCAAATAAGCCACACGTAGCAAATAAGCAATTCCATTTTTTTGTTCACCAAATTCAATACTCTCTCATTGACCTCCATACAAAAACTAATCGCTTGATTAGTGAAGGGAAAAAAACGTCACCTGCTGGAGAAGACAGATTTTGGGCCCAGTTTTCCCTCTCTTCGCCTCTTCCTCTCTGGTATAGACGCTAGTGACGACCATAGCGTATCCGTGTCTGGCTGTCAAATGCTGTTTTTCATATGACATGGTTTGGATAACCTAACCTAGTTCTATTTGATTGACATAATTATGAAAAACTGGTGAAATACAAAATCGTATGATCTCAAGATCTCATAGACCTACCAGTATTTATATATATTATATATATATTTATATACCAATATTTATACCACTGGTGATGCTTCTGCCTGTCTACAATAGGTTTATATACACTGAACAAAAATATAAATGCAACATGCAACAATTTCAAAGATTTTACTGAGTTACAGTTAATATAAGGAAATCAGTCAATTGAAATACATTAAGTAGGCCCTAATCTATGGATTTCACATGACTGGGAATCAGTGGTGTAAAAATACTTTAAAGTACTACTTAAGTCGTTTTTTGGGGGTATCTGTACATTACTATTTATATATTTTCTAACTTTTACTTCATTAAATTCCTAAAGAAAATAATGTACTTTTTACTCCATACATTTTCCCTGACACCCAAAAGTACTCATTACATTTTGACAGAAAAATGGTCCAATTCACACACTTATCAAGAGAACATCCCTGGTCATCCCTACGGCCTCTGATCTGACGGACTCACTAAACACACATGCTTTGTTTGCAAATTATGTCTGAGTGTTGGAGTGTGCCCCTGGCTATACGTCAATAAAAATACAATTAAATTGGTCTGATTTGATTAATATAAGGAACTTGAAATTATTTACACTTTTACTTTTGATACTTAAGTACATTTTAGCAATTCCATTTACTTTTGATACTTAAGTATATTTAAAACCAAATACTTTTAGACTTTTACTCAAGTAGTATTTTATTTGGTGACTTTCACTTTTACTTGAGTTGTTGTCTATTAAGGTATCTTATGACGATTGAGTACTTTTACCACCACTGCTGGGAATACCGATATGCATAGATCAGAAAAACAGTATCTGGTGTGACCACCATTTGCCTCATGCAGCGCAACATAGAGTTGATCAGGCTGTTTATTGTGGCCTGTGGAATGTTGTCCCACTCCTCTTCAATGGTTGTACGAAGTTGCTGGATATTGGAGGGAACTGGAACACGCTGTTGTACACGTCAATCCAGAGCATCCCAAACATGCTCAATTAGTGACATTGAAGTGCTTTGAAAGGCTGGTCATGGCTCACATCAACACTATCATGCCGGAAACCCTAGATCCACTCCATTTTGCATACCGCCCCAACAGATCCACGGATGATGCAATCTCAATCGCACTCCACACTGCCCTTTCCCACCTGGACAAAAGGAACACCTGTGTGAGAATGTTGTTCATTGACTACAGCTCAGCGTTCAACACCATAGTGCCCTCAAAGCTCATCACTAAGCTAAGGACCCTGGGACTAAACACTTCCCTCTGCAACTGGATCCTGGACTTCCTGACAGGCCACCCCCAGGTGGTAAGGGTAGGCGGGTAAGGGTAGGTGCGTGCTTAGTCCCCTCCTGTACTCCCTGTTCACCCACGAGTGCAAGGCCAAGCACAACTCCAACACCATCATTAAGTTTGCTGACAACACAACAGTGGTAGGTCTTATCACCAACAACAATGAGACAGCCTATAGGGAGGAGGTCAAAGACCTGGCAGTGTGGTGCCAGGACAAAAAACTCTCCCTCAAAGTGAGCAAGACAAAGGAGCTGATCATGGACTATAGGAAAATGAGGGAAAATGAATATTTGGCATGGATCCTCAAAAAGTTCTACTGCTGCACCATCGAGAGCATCCTGACCGGTTGCATCACCATCTGGTATGTAAGGCGCTACAGAGGGTAGTGCCCCCAGTACATCACTGGGGCCAAGCTTCCTGACATTCAGGACATATACTAGGTGGTGTCAGAGGAAGGCCTAAAAAAATCTCAAAGACTCCAATCACCCAAGTCATAGACTGTTCTCTTTGCTACAGCACTACAAGCGGTACCGGAGCGCCAAGTATAGGACAAAAGGCTCCTTAACAGCTTCTACCCCCAAGCCATAAGACTGCTGAACAATTAATCAAATGGTCACCCGTATTATTTACATTGACCCCCCCCCCCCCCCCTCACACATCTTTGTTTTTACACTGCTGCTACTCACTGTTTATTATCTATGCATGGTCACTTTACAAATTACCTCAATTAACCTGTACCCATGCACAGTGACTCTGTACCGGTACCCCCTGTGTATAGCCTCGTTTTTGTTAAGTACATTTCTCGTGTTACTTTATTTTATTTAGTAAATATTTTCTTAACTCCATTTCTTGAACTGCATTGTTGGTTAATGGCTTTTAAGTAAGCATTTTACGGTAAAGTCTACAACTCTTGTATTAGGCGCATGTGACAAATAAAATGTGATTTGATTTCTGGTGAGTATGCAGATGACTGAAGAACTGGAACATTTTCAGCTTCCGGGAATTGTGTAAAGATCTTTGAGACAAAGGTCCATGCATTATCATGCTGAAACATGAGGTGATGGCGGCGGATGAAAGGCACTACAATGGGCCTCAGGATCTCGTCACGGTATCGCTGTGCATTCAAATTGCCATCGATAAAATGCAATTGTGTTCGTTGTCCGTAGCTTGTGCCAGCCCATACCATAACCCCACCATGGGGCAGTCTGTTCACAACGTCACATCACAAATCGCTCTCCCACACGACACTATACATGATGTCTGCCATCTGCCCAGTACAGTGAAAACCGGATTCATCCATGCAGAGCACACTTCTCCAGCGTGCCAGTGGCCATCCAAGTTGAGAATTTGCCCACTGAAGTCAGTTACGAAGCCAAACTGCAGTCAGGTCAAGACCCTTGTGAGGACGACAAGCACGCAGATGAGCTTCCCTGAGACGGTTTCTGACAGTTTGTGCATAAATTCTTGGGTTGTGCAAACCTACAGTTTCATCAGCTGACCCGGTGGCTGGTCTCAGACGATCCTGCAGGTGAAGAAGCTGGATGTGAAGGTCCTGGGCAGGCATGGTTACACGTGGTCTGCGGTTGTGACGCTGGTTGGACGTACTGCCAAATTCTCAAAAACAACGTTGTTGGTGGCTTATGGTAGTGAAATGGACATTCAATTATTTGGCAACAGCTCTAGTGTAAATTCCTGTAGTCAATATGCCAATTGCACACTCCCTCAAAACTTGAGACATCTGTGGCAATATGTTGTGACAAAACTGCACATTTTAGAATGGCCTTTTATTGTTTACAGAACAAGGTGCATCTGTGTAATGAGCATGTTGTTTAATCAGCTTCTTAATACGACACACCTGTCAGGTGGATGGATTATCTTGGCAAAGGAGAAATGCCCACAAACAGTGATGTAAACCAATTTGTGCACAACAATTCAAAGAAATACGCTTTTTGTGCATATGGACAATTTCTTGGATCTTTTATTTCAGCTCATGAAACATGGGACCAACACTTTGCCATCTTGGCAAAGGAGAAATGCTCACAAACAGGGATGTAAACAAATTTGTGAACAATTCAAAGAAATACACTTTACATGTGTTTATATTTTTGTTCAGTGTAGTTATTAGTTATTTGGGGAATGTGGTACCATCACCTGGGACACTAGGGGGAGTGTTTTTATTACCTCCACTCCCTTTTCCCCTTCTATTCATAACAGGATAAACTATTGAGCAGTATGGTATAAAAAAAACTAAAACATCAGTAGGCCTAATAACACAGAAAGAAGACAAGGGATCCAAATATGATCCAAATTCAGTCAATGTGCCACATGCTTGAAAGTTGAAAGGAACTCAACTACTGGGCGTGCTCGAGCAGATCAGATTTCTGCAGTCGGTGGCCATCGTTGATCACCAACTTTCAATGTGTGTTGCATTAGGCCATGGCCACATTACAATTTTGTGTATGAAAATTCCATATGGACGCAATTCTTTTTCAAATAGGAGTCTTCTGTTACCGGATAAATGACACAGAGTTCCTGACCAAAAATTCACAAATTGTCAAACTTTTTAAGTATGCAACTAGACTGAACACATCTGAAAAAAGTGGAGATGAGTTGTATTTTTGACAGACAAAAATGGACAATGATGTATGTCATATGATTGCATCCATGTTCAAGTCTCAGTATTCCCATACCCTTTAGACACCAACTGTACCCTGTAGCCACGGCCTGCATTGTGGGTGGCTCCATTGTCAACCAATTAGGGTGTTTTTGTTTGACCCACACTAACGTCCCACACAATGTCAATTGATCCTTGATTGTGGGAACCTTAAACAGTATACTTTCATATCAACTCCAAGTACAAAAACTACCCTTACTGTATGTACACTGTTTTACCACAGACTCAGCTGAAGAGGTTTACTGTGGCACAGCTTGCACCTGAACCATAACACTTCCTGAGCTAATTGAAACGCAACTGGTGAGGAAGTGTCGTAGCTCTGTGGCAACCTGTGCCACAGTAAACATCGCCCAGAGAATCTGTGTTAAAACGGTTGCCTGGAGGAATGAACCCAAACTGTATTACTTGATGAAGTAGAACAGTGTTCCATTGTCATACGCAAGTAAAGAGTCCTGTTACAATTTCTACAAAGTGGACCTCCGTATTAAAATAAACACTTGGAAAACAAATCTTACCATTACAGTTTAAGTCTGTTTACACAAACATAGAGAACCCATCATTATGTGCTATTGACAAGTTATTCGTTTTGTGGTATGAAAATCATATTTAATTGATTTATCGCATGAAATTTAGTCTTCCAGACAATTCAGTTTGTGTGGTCTACCCTCAATTCCTGCATTACGCCAGTCATCAAATCTAACAGAAATGCATCACTTAAATCATTGCTTGCTTTTACACCAATGAGCCATTATCAAAATGAAATCCGTACAGTATTTAGTGTGATGCTGCTTCCTCTATAAACCACACATTATTCTCCCCATCGCCAAAATAATCCTGTATTCAAGATAGAACTGGGAAGTCTAGTATAACAGAGGAAAATAGAACAGAAGTGCCTTCAGTATTCATCAAGATTATCTGCCTTGGGGATGGATAGGCCTCTGTCCTTCAGTGCGGTCACCTTGGCTTTCTCTGTCTCCTGCTTGGCTTGCTGTTGCAATCGCTGCTCCTCTAGGATCTCCTCTATAGAAACCTGCTGCAAGACTGTGTCACACGGCTTATCCATGTCCTAAAGAGGGAAACACCATATTAAACTTACTGTAAACCTACATGTTACACATGTCCTGCTGGAGAACAATCGCAGTGGCACACACATGTAAACCCCAGCAACTGATTATCATCAACTGTGTGATCAGTGTGTGAACCACGCAACTGAGGTGACAACTAAAGTTTAAGGCAAAATGAATCATGTGAGCATATTGGAAAACTGCTCTACACTCAATTAACTGGCCTAATCAACAGGCTACTTTAACACAAACACATTTCTATGTGTAGGCATACTGTACGAGGAAGGCTAAATAATCATTGATAAAGAACAAGAGGGTGGCATGGATGAATACTTACTATTTCACCAAGCAATACAACGTTCTCTCCTCTCACAATGAAGATTCCTCTGGGGATGTCCCCAAACTTCTTGCCCACATGGATGCGCTCCACTGTTTGATGGAAAACTAGGTTGGCTGAAAGAGAGGTTAAGAGATAGTGCAGTTGATATAATTTTCCCTTTGATTGCCTGAATGTAGCTACTTGTGAATACGTCACATTATTTCAAGGCTTACGTAGTAGGTATTTTAGTAAACTCAATTCCATCTCAATGTATGGAAGATATCCATAGGGGATCTAAACTAGAGCTAACTTAGTATGCCAACTCAACTAGTGTGTTTAAACTACTATAGGATTTGTTAGGTGGTTTATTTGCCATACCAAACTGGTCGATGCTTCTAAGAAACCCAATTAGCGTTCTTCCATCGCGAAGAAGTACAAGATGCTTTTCTGCAAGAGAAAAATTACTGTTTATAGTAGAACGACAGCAAGCGGATACAAAGTATCCAATCGTTGTTCCCAACACTGAGTTTGGAGAATACATAGTTACAAGAAGGGGTTTACAATATAACTGTAACTGTATCTAATAATCATGATCATCATCACTGTTTTCCGAAGGTTGGAAACAGTGCGGACTTGCTCACACTGCTGCCGTCACTCAGCCTAACATTCGCTATCCCTACTTACTGTCTATGTCATCAATGAGACTCGCGGTCCCTGGCATGTAGTTCATTGTGATCGTGTGTAGCTATCTCTGCGGTTAAATTGTAGCTAATCGCTGTGTATAAAATGTATTAAGCCATGAATCGTTCAAAATAAGATCAGAGTCTTAATAAGCATCTCTTCAGCAACACAAAAAAAGCACTTCCGGGTCACGGAATTTCCGATATTTTCATAACAAAAGTCCCCAACTTAGTAGTAGAAAGGTTCCAACAGCCTGTATTCTCTCTACAGGAAGCACACTTGCAGTAATGCACACTCGGGGAAAGACTTCCTGTCAAATATTAAACCCTTTAAGCACCAATGGCAAGGAACATTGGAATTGTTTTATTATATTTATTCTGATGATCTAATATAGATACACTACATGAAAAGTATGTGGACATCTGCTCATCGAACATCTAATTCCAAAATCATGGGCATTAATACGGAGTTGGTTTACTGCTATAATAGTCTCCACTCTTTTGGGAAGGCTTTCCACTAGATGTTGGAACATTGCTGCGGAGACTTGCTTCCATTCAGCCACAAGAGCATTAGTGAGGTCGGACACTGATGTTGGGCGATTAGGCCTGGCTCGCAGTCAGCGTTCCAATTCATCCCAAAGGAGTTTGATGGGGTTGAGGTCAGGGCTCTGGGCAGGCCAGTCAAATTCATCCACACCAATCTCGACAAACCATTTCTGTACGGACCTTGCTTTGTGCACAGGGGCATTGTCATGCTGAAACAGGAAAGGGCCTTCCCCAAACTGTTGCCACAAAGTTGGAAGCACAGAATCGTCTAGAATGTCATTGTATGCTGTAGCATTAAGACTTCCCTTCACAGGAACTAAGGGGCCTAACCCGAACCATGTAAAACAGCCCCAGACCATTATTCCTCCTCCACCAAACTTTACAGTTGACATTATGCATTGGGGCAGGTAGCATTCTCCTGGCATCTGCCAAACCCAGATTCATTCGTCGGACTGCCAGATGGTGAAGCATGATTCCTCACTCGAGAGAACGAGTTTCCACTGCTCCAGAGTCCAATGACGACGAGCTTTACACCACTCCAGCCGACGCTTGGCATTGTGCATGGTGATCTTATGCTTATGTGCGGCTGCTGGGCTATTGAAACCAATTTCATGACGCTCCCGACTAACAGTTCTTGTGCAGATGTTGCTTCCAGAGGCAGTTTGGAACTAAGGATTTAGATTTAGGACATTGCATGTTTCTAATAATGTAATTCCTTTAAATAAGCAGGCCTTTAATTTTTAAGACACATTTCCTGTATCTATGACGCCCGCCGCTTGGTGAAATGCAGACCCGGTGGCGAGCGTGGTAAAACTGAAAAGACATCGTCTGTCCTTTTGAATCAGAGTCTTTACCTGATAAAGTAATGATAGGATGTGTCAATTATTCAGTGAGAGCTTTTGTGTCAAACCCACAACAGTGTTTCTGATGCTAAGCTCATGGTCATGTTGCAGTAGAGTGTAGGAGGGAGATTCCAAGATGTGAGAAGTGTGCAGGAAGACATGGGACAAAGCAATGTGTGGTGTCGGTGGAAAAAAACTGTCACTGTCACTAGCCGGCTACCACCTGATTACTCATCCCTGAACCTTAGAGGATGCTGCCCTATGTACATAGATCTGTAACACTGGTCACGTTAATAATTTTTACATACAGCGTTACTCATTTAATATGTATATGCTGTATTCTAGTCAAGTACATTCTATTCAACTATTGCTGTACATGTACAATTCTATACATGTATTCTTCAGACGTACTATGTATTCTGTCCACATACTACCCATAATGTCTATACATTCCATCACACACATACAGTACCAGTCAAAAGTTTGGACACACCTACTCATTCAAGGGTTTTTCTTTATTTGTACTATTTTTACATTGTAGAATAATAGTGAAGACATCAAAACTATAACATAACACATATGGGAAAAAAGTGTTAATATATTTTACATACTTCAAAGTAGCCACCCTTTGCCTTGATGACAGCTTTGCATACTCTTGGCACTCTCAACCAGCTTCACCTGGAATGCTTTTCCAACTGTCTTGAAGGAGTTCCCAGATATGCTGAGCACTTGTTGACTGCTTTTCCCTCACTCTGTGGTGCAACTCATCCCAAACCATCTCAATTGCATTGAGGTTGGGTGATTGTGGAGGCCAGGTCATCTGATGCAGCACTCCATCACTCTCCTTGGTCAAATAACCCTTACACAGCCTGGAGGTGTGTTGGGTCATTGTCCTGTTGAAAAACAAATGATAGTCCCACTAAGCACAAACCAGATGGGATGGCGTATCGCTGCATAATGCTGCCATGCTGGTTAACTGTGCCTTGAATTCTAAATTAGTCACAGACAGTGTCCAAGCAAAGCACCCCCGCACCTCCTCCATGCTTCACGGAACATATCCTCTTTAGCAGTGGTAACTCTGGGTCTTCCTTTGGTCTTCCTTTCCTGTGGTGGTCCTCATGAGAGCCAGTTTCATCATAGCGCTTGATGGTTTTTGAGACTGCACTTGAAGAAACTTTAAACGTTTTTGAAACTTTCCAGATTGACTGACCTTCATGTCTTAAAGCAATAATGGACTACCTTTTCTCTTTGCTTACATGAGCTGTTCTTGGCATTGGCTCAAACGCATTAAGGAAAGAAATTCCACAAATGAACTTTGAACAAGGCACACCTATTAATTAAAATGCATTCCAGATGACTACCTCATGAAGCTGGATGAGAGAATACCAAGAGTGTGCAAAGCCGTCATCAAGGCAAAGGGTGGCTACTTTGAAGAATCTCAAATATAACAAAATATATTTTAATTTGTTAAACACTTTATACCAGTGCTACACCTGGCTATCAGCAAAACAGTGCATTCAGCCTCATTTACTGCCTTTCAAAAAACATAGCTGATATGGCTGACTTGCTTAAACAAATGTTGTTTCGACTGACAATTGAGATGTACAAACTATGACATAAGTGGATGACAAGTGGATAAGCGTCAATCTGTAATTTCGATAAAGACATTAATGAGCGAGCTAGGACGGACGTAGTCAACATAACTATTTGTTCAGCACTTTTGAAATGTACAGCGACAGAATTCAGAACATGGGCCGTTCTCACAGCGTTCTTCTTGTACACCAAGTCAGCACCATAGGATAAATAAAGGGGGCATCTATGCAGACAATGAAAACTCTTACAATATTCTATGATAACATTTCTCAGGTTATAGGCTACATGTGCACCACCAAGTCAGAACAGTAAGCAAAATTAATAGGTGAAAATAGACCAAATTATTAGGGTGATGCACATGGGCTACTAACAGCTTACTACCCAACATTTATGCAGCAGCATACAAGACATTTTTGGACTCACCTTTTGTGCTGTGCTTACTTGAACAGGAAAGTGGCGCGGCGGTCCTTCATGGGCAAATTTTGTCATCAAAGTCTGTCATTCTCTGGACTTATGGTGCTGACAACTGGGAACTCGGGGGAAAAAAGGTTGAATCAGTGATGACGTCAGTGACCTTCAGGTCGTAGCTCTAGAAAGAGACCCGAGTTCCAATTCCGAGTTGGATGAAAGTTCAAAACGTATTTTCCCAGTTGTAGCTCGTTTTTCCATAGTTCTCAGTTGTCTTGAACAAACTAAAGTCAGATTTTGCAGTTAAGTTGTTTTGAACGCGACACAAATCATGCTTAATTGACAGCATGGCCAATGTTGAATGTTTATAATTTTAAACAAGGAAAAGAGACCCTTAACCTTAGATTTGGGACCACACAGCCGCTCCACTGAATAGCAGGCTAATGATTGCTTTGTAATGCTTGCAGTTAGCCACTGATTCCTTCCAAACCACTCATTGTTGAATTCCTGATTTCCAACATGTTGTGTAATGTAGCCATCATCCTCCACATACACCACCCGTTCTGCCAGTCACATTCTGTTAAAGGTCCCCAAAGCACACATATCCCTGGGTCACTCCTCTTTTCAGTTCGCTGCAGCTAGCGACTGGAACGAGCTGCAACAAACACTCAAACTGGACAGTTTTATCTCAATCTCTTCATTCAAAGACTCAATCATGGACACTCTTACTGACGGTTGTGGCTGCTTTGCGTGATGTATTGTTGTCTCTACCTTCTTGCCCTTTGTGCTGTTGTCTGTGCCCAATAATGTTTGTACCATGTTTTGTGCTGCTACCATGTAGTGTTGTTGTCATGTTGTGTTGCTACCATGCTGTATTGTCATGTGTTGCTGCATTGGGTCTCTCTTTATGTAGTGTTTGTGTTTACTGATCATGAAAAGCTACTTGCTGTATTAACCAAAGACGGTACAGTATGAAGATACGCGAAAACTGCTTCTCCAACAGAAATCCCAGATCACACTTGTAGGCAATGTTATTCTTCTTCTGTGGATTTTATATGGCAGTTGGCAACCAACTTTAAGGTGAAGGAAAAAGGAAACCGCACACTGCTCTTTGTAGTATCACTGATATTTAATAAGCTTATGACCTAAAGCATGACATTTCTACCTTTAGATTTTGTGGCATAGAGAAAGTTAAGATATCAGACAGGGGAGGTGATATTAATAATACTCTGAGCAAAAGAGAATGTTTTTGGATTTTCACCCTCCAGACATTATTTCCTAAAGGACTTAATGATGAAATGTCTATGTATGTTATGTTGTGAATTTGAACGTGAATTATGTACCTATTTAAGATTACTCTGTTTTTTGTAAGATGTACCCAATGATTAATGATAACTTGCTGTGTCCTCATTGTGGTTTTATGGAATTGTTTAAAGCGTCTTATTTATACACTCTTGTAGTGTTTGTGAGATGCATGTTATATCAGGTAGCACTTATTTGTTTTTCCTTTGCCTCCAACCCCTTTCCATGCGTGGAACGGATGTGGGTGGGGCTAGGTCTACATAACGGTGCAATTTTTTTTTTTTAATCACAAAAGCTCTGACGAGGGCCGTGATGCCGATACTTAAGTTTATTAAATATCAGTGATACTACCAATAGCAGTGTGCGGTTTCCTTTTTCCTTCGTTTTGTTCAACGGTTGCTATGCACCTGCAAAGAGATTGCTCAGATTTTCGAGTGCCTTTTGAATTTTGAACCAACTTTAAGGTGCATCATCGCCAGCAACTGGACTGGAGTGTACACCAGAGACAGTGAAGTCGGATGTTCCCCACTACTTTCAATGTGCTACTTAGCCTTGTGTGTCCCAGTCTCAGCCTTGTGACTACGCTTTCCTTCCTCCCTTCTCTCTCGGCCTGAGGACCACCCTTCCCCACCTTTTCCTGGATCTTATACAGGTGTCTTCCCTTACTCTCCCTGTTCCACAACTCTTGCCACTTTTTTTTAACCACTGTTCTTATTAATCCCCTGCGTAGAAACACGCGCCGAACTGCGCATGTGCAGGCGGTCAAAATCAAAAGGCACTCCTTCACTATAAAGTTGTTTTTGAGGAAAATAAAAACCTTTCAGTTTCTCACTTTCACGAGGTTGAAGTAATAACACGTTCAACTACTTAAGAAATTGTCTCGAATCTAGGTTGTGTCTTTAGATTGAGAAAATTAACAATTAAAGGAATCATTTTTCACTTCTCTCATTGACTTCCAAACCCCTGCCTGGTCGTCTGGTCTGTTTCACAAGCGTTCTCGAAAGTCTTGCGACGTTGTGGTCTGTGTTTAGAAACTCTGTGGTATAACTATGATAGAGCAAAATATAAACAATTGTTTTGCATGAAATAATCGTAAATGTTGAGTTCTGACGATGCTCTTCAAGGGGTGATGATATTACAACCAAATAGTTAAAATTAATTTAACAATACTTTGAAAAGGGTTAAGCAGTTGTCATTGGTTTTAGCTGGGATTGACTAGCCACCTAGCAGGCAAATCGAACGCCGTGCACGTTATTGTGACGTTTTATTGATAACGACCTATTCTACTGACGCACGTGGTGAAAAGGGAGGGGCGAAAAATTAAAGGGGCAAAGCATAAAATACTTGTCATTCAAACGTTTCCATACTTTGCTGTCCATGATCAATGCATTAACTGGAGCGTTTCAATAAAGCAATTTTGTCCCCAATATCAGTCTATCCTATTTGACAGTTAATTGTATCACGATTATTTGTATGGCAAACGACAGGAGTGCTGGGGACGCTGCTTGGGTTATGCATCATCAAATGCCGTCGAATCCCAAAGCCGCCTGGCCTTCAAATTACAACTCAGAAAATAATAACGTGAACTGGAGTAACGCTATGGTAAGTCACATTGTGTAGCTAATTCATATCAACACGTACTTATGTTTTTAATTTTAGAACACACGGGTTAATGTCAGTAAACAAGCTTTGTCTCGTACTGTGTAAATTTAACGTCATTAGGTTAAGCTAGTTAGCTAGCCTATGTTTTAGCCAGCTAACGTTATCTAGCTAGCCGTCTTCTGACAGTACGTCCAATCTAGCTAGTTAGTAAGATTTGCAATACTGCTTGCTTAGCTATATTTGACAAGCAGATTTTCTAGCTAGCTATCTCGTTTGTAGTATATGATAAATAGCCTAGTTAGAAAAACAGTTGAGACTACAATGCATAGCTAACTAGGTATCTATAACTTAATAGTCCAATACCAAAGGGTCCTATAACATTACTTTTTTTATGGGGCTTTCACGACAACTAGGAACTTGAGGGAAAAACGAGGTCAAATCATGACGTCAGTCATATTCAGGTCGCAAAAGGAGTTGTAGAAACATACCTATTTTGGTCCATTCAACAACTGAGCGATACAACCCCTGTTAAATCTGGATGTTGTATCTATACCTTCTCATGCCTTTATTGGAACGGATTTAGTGATACTATCTGTTGGAAAAAGTTTAATGTTGCCAGATACCTACTTGTTAACAAAATTAAGGAAGTTTCCTTGAAAATTGTTCTTAAATATTAAACATGTACTTCCTGTATTGATTTATTGTTAATAATTATACATTTTTTAAACCTGGAAATAAAAATAAATAAATAAAGCTGTAGAAAGATGCCCGAGTTTCCTGTTTGGAATTCCAAGTTGGATGACAGTAAAATATATTTTTCCCAGTCAAAGCTTTTTTTTTCTTCTAGTTCCCAGTTGTTTTGAACGCCGCAATAGATCATCGGTGACTTAACGTCAACACATTTGTTTCCGATGAGAATAGAGAGCAATAGTAATGGCTTCTTTTTGTAGGCACCAACTCTGCTATGGTTTTGAACGAAGCCTAAGATAAAATTTGGTTTTTGTAGGGTTTTTGGGATAAACGGCGAAAATAAGGAGTGTGGGAAACACAGACGTAGATCTTATACGTTTTGTACTATGAGAATCTTCATCAGCTAACCTCAACTTTTGTGAATTTTGAAGCAGTTATCATTTTTTTTAAACCCACAAAGCACAAAGGCTTCATAATTCATAATATCTGTCAGTTAACATTACTTTTATCTTATAGAACAACATTTTTATAAGCCTGTGTTTACCTCAGACCTTCAGCGTTTATTCCAAAATCCTATTCTTTCCCCATTTTAATTTTGCTATAGGAATGGGTGAGGGGTAAATCATTTCTGTTTTTTAGGTCTACAAGCTGGCGAGCTCTATGCTCAGTGTTGCATTTGATGATCAGGAAGTCTTTTTTTTCAGCGTGTCGCCATCTTGCTACATGGACAAGTTTTTGGAAACATGGCATGTGCATTTTGAGCTACTGTAGGAAGTGACTTTGCAGGCTAGCTCAGTGGACTATTTCAAGTTGAAGGCTGATGAGGTACTGCAGGCTGCCACTAGCAACTAAATTATCCTTATACCTTTGTTGGGTGTGATTTTCAAAATAAATCTGTTCAACAACATACATCTGGTGAAATGGAAGCAATTATTGGTACCATAATTGTGTTGGAGGGGGTTTGGAGTATATCCATGAATATGGACCACAAAGAAGTTTTCTGGAAACAATGCCTGTAGTATGGTGGTCAGCCTTCAACTTGAAATCCTCAATGCTAGGGGGCAGTCATTCCCTGCATTACCTCTTATAGTCCAAGGACCTTACATGTTCTGTTTTTCTATAAACAAGCACTGTAACATGGAAACATGTCAGCATGGGAATCCTATTAAGTTGTGTAGTAATTTTGGCTGATATGAAAGATACTTTACTTTGTTTACAAAACCAAACGGCAAGCAAGTGTTAACATTCAGAACGAGCGTCGGTGCTCTTATCAAAACTAGCTAATGTTGTGTGATGGCTGCTAGCTAGCTATTATGTAATACAGTAGGAAATGTTTTTACATTCGATCAGTGTCAGTCTTGCTGCATTTGACTAATGGATACTTTGGTCAAACAAGTCTAGGGTTACGGTTTACTCAGGTCAATATGACTAGTTCAAACTGTGCTGATTTGGAGGCCAGGTAAATAAATCTCTCCCCGTATGCCTACAGGATGCTTCCCAATACCCTGGTTACTCCTCAAACTACTGGTACCCCCAGTCACATTCCACAGCAGGGCACTATGCAAATGCATATCCTTCAGGATCTGACGTGCAGCCACCTTACAACCCACAGGTGCAGTACAGCCTCATGTTATGTCATAGCAAAGGCCCTCTAAATCCAAGGCTATATATGGGAATTAATTCCTTATCTCAAGACTAAAGTGCTCTCAGCCTTCCGTGACACTTTGTCACGCACACATACTTTCACAGACCGGTAGGTAGTCTGGCATGCACTTTCACACACTTATGGATGTAGGCACACACTTTCGCTCTCTCTCCCTCGCTCCCTGTCCAGGCAATGCAAGCATATCCAAATGGCCACAGTGTCTATAACCCTGGTCCAGGCCAGTATCCGGCAAGTTCTTTCCACCCATCCAACCCATTCTACTGTGCAGACCAGATGCCTCCCAGGCAGGCCCCAGGCCAGTACCCTAGCCAGTGCTGCCCAGGACCAGAGCAGAGCACAGGGGGGTCAGGACAACCACACGCCCAGCACCAACATCAGCACCACCACTATCCTGGACCACACTGTCAAGGGGTAAGTTCATTCAACCAGTACAGGGCAGTGTTTAATGGTGTCTGATGTAAAGGCAGTTGGGTATAATGGATCTTGTTTTCTATTTTATACCTTGATCTTCTTTAGGCCTCTGGCTATCTTCCTGGGTCTTACTCGCACTATGGGGAAGGTGGTCCTGCGTTGCCACCAAACCCCCCATACTCCACTGGACAGGCCATTCACCATAGGCCGCAGGCTGAGGCTTGGGCCCACTCGGGTGGGTATGGGCCCTCACACCAGCAGTGGCAGCCAGACAGCCACTATGGGACCCCTGCCCACCCCCAACAACCCCCAGCATGGCCAGGGACAGGCACTGGAGCCCCACCCTCCTATGAAGCCAAGGTACATGTGGAACACACGTACCTTGAAAAAAACACTCCAGGGCACATTTTAATGTCTAAAATATACTGAACAAAAATATAAACACAACATGCAACAACTTCATTGATTTTACTGAGTTACGGTTCAAATGAGGAAATAGGCCAATTTAAAATACATTCATAAGGCCCTAATCTATGGATTTCGCATAACTGAGAAAACAGATATTCATCTGGTTACAGATGCATTAAAGAAAAATGGGCCTCAGGATCTCGTCACAGTATTTTTGTCCATTGACATTTCCGTCGATAAAATGCAATTGTGTTTGTCTGTAGCTTATGCCTGCCAACACCATTACCCCACCGCCACCATGGGGCACTCTGTTCACAACGTTGACATCAGCAAACCGCTTGCCCACACATCGCCATAAACGTGGTCTGCGGTTGTGAGGCCAGTTGGACGTACTGCCAAATTCTCTAAAATGACATAGGAAGCGGCTTATGGTAGAGAAATTAACATTTAAGTCTCTGGCAACAGCTCTGATGGTCATTCCTGCAGTCAGCATGCAAATTGCGCGCTCCCTCAACTTGAGACATCTGTGGCATTGTGTTGTGACAAATGCACATTTTATTGTCCACGGCACAAGGTGCACCTGTGTAATGGTCATGCTGTTTAATCAGCTTCTTGATATGCCACATCTGTCAGGTGGCTGGATTATCTTGGAAAATGAGAAATGCTCACTACTAGGGATATAAATACATTTGTGATCAATTTGGTAGAATACATTTTTTTGCCTATGGAAAATTTCTGGGATCTTTTATTTCCGCTCATGAAACATGGGCCAACACTTTACATGCGTTTTTATATTTTAGTTCAGTGTAGGTTGAAATGATAATCATCCTATATACACTACATATACACAAGTATGTGGACACCCTTTCAAATGAGTGGATTCTGTTATTTCAGCCACTTCCGTTGCTGACAGGTGTATAAAATCAAGCACACCGCCATGCAATCTCCATAGACAAACAAACTGTAGAATGGCCTTACTGAAGAGCTCAGTGACTTTCAACATGGCACCGTCATACGTCATAAGTCAGTTCGTCAAATTTCTGCCGTGCTAGAGCTGCCCCGGTCAAGTGTAAGTGCTGTTATTGTGAAGTGGAAACTTTTTTAAGAGTGACAACGGCTCAGCTGCGAAGTGGTAGGCCACACATGCTCACAGAACTGGACCGCCGAGTGAAATGCATAGCGTGTGAAACTTGTCTGTCCTCTGTTGCAACACTCCAACACTACCGTCAGCACAAGAACTGTTCATCGGGAGCTTCATGTAATGGGTTTCCATAGCTGAGCAGCCACAAACAAGTCTAAGATCACCATGCACAATACAAGGCGTCGACTGGAGTGGTATAAAGCTTGCCACCATTGCGCTTCTCGAGCAGTGGAAACGTGTTCTCTGAAGTGATGAATCACACGTCACCATCTGTCAGTCTGATGGGCGAATCTGGGTTTGACGGATGCTAGGAGAACGCTACCTGCCTCAATGCACAGTGCCAATTAAAGCATGACAATGCCCCTGTGCACAAAGTGAGGTACATACAGAAATGGTTTGTCGAGATCGTTGTGGAAGAACCTGATTTGTCCCCAGTGGAACCACCACTTTTGGTCACCCGAGTGGCGCAGCGGTTTAAGGATGTCTGTGCTAAAGGCGTCACTACAGACACCCTGGTTCGATTCCAGGCTGTATCACAACCAACCATGATTGGGAGTCCCGTATGAAGGTGCACAATTGGCCCAGTGTCGTCCTGGTTTGGCTGGTGTAGGCCATCATTGTAAATAAGAAATTGTTCTTAACTGATTTGCCTAGTTAAATAAACTAGGCCAAATTGCCCAAAATCAGTGCCCGACCTCACTAATGCTCTTGTGGCTGAATGGAAGCAAGTCCCTGCAGCAATGCTCCAGCATCTAGTGGAAAGCCTTCCCAGAAGAGGGGAGGCTGTTATAGCAGTAAAAGGAGGACCAACTCCATATCAATGCCCATGATTTTGGAATGAAATATTTGACGAGCAGGTGTCCACATACACTACTAAAAGTATTTTCAAAACTGCCCTCTTTCTAGCCTGCACATGTATTTTGAGGAACAAATTGATTTTGAAATTCATGTGGCCCTCAAGCCAGCAAGTTTGTTTGCCCACCCTTGGTCTAAGGCAATCTTTTTTTACTTCCTCAGGACCAGCACTACGCAGGACCCCACCAGCACCAGCGTGCCCCACAGGTGGGACCCAAACCCAGACTGGCCCACTCCCCTAACCCCACCAATGGCAAGCCTGTCGACTTCAGCTCACCTCCCCAGATGTACAATAAACCAGGGCGAGGAGGGGCGCAGGAGCCAAAGCCTTCCCAGGGTGAGCCTCCACCCCCAATCCCAGCTCCAGCCCAGCATCAGGGAGTGATCCACAACCCTAGCCTGGCCAAAGTCCAGCAGGTCATGGCCCGGGTGCTTTTGCTCCATGAGGATGTGGACGAGTTTGTGGGTAAAAAATCGGACAAGAGTTACAGGTACCTAGAGGAACTGCTTACTAAGGAGCTGCTGGTGTTGGACTCAGTGGAGACTCAGGGACAGGAAGTGGTAAGGCAGGCCCGGAAGGAGGCTGTGCAGAGGATCCAGGCCATACTGGACCGGCTGGAGAAAAAGGCCTTCTGAACTGAACCAGTTATGTATATGGACGGGTCTTACTGTTCTTTTCTTGTGACATTTGAATCTTCCACAGTCGGGTTGTGGGCCTTATTTCAGATTTAAACCGGTCCCTTAGAATTCATTGGAGTCCTAAGTCCTTGTTTGTTGTCTACACCTCCCGGATCGGAAAGGTTTAGATTGGCTGATTGTCAACAAGGGTTTGGTTTGTAATCGGGCCAGCTTGGGATACTTTATGCAGGTGTGATCACAACATAAGATGCCATTTCAAAGTAGTCATGATGGAAAATTGAATGGTTGTACATATCAAGTTATGATGTTGGGTTAGTTTTCATAACCCGACATTAGTGTCCATGACTGCTTAAAGCGTCTTATGTCATACTTATGCCCGTGCAATGTAGTGTCGCCATGTTCCTTTCGAAGTAGGTAGACATTTCCCCTTAATCACTGGTACTGGGTCAGATAAGTTTTCTGTTTGGATTTGGAGTAGGCTGATCTGATCCTAGGTCTGTGGTTAAAGGCCATGTATTCCATTCACCATGTTTTCTTAGATGATGTGAACTAATGGCACTGCCATGAGATTTCCCCTTTATCACTCACCCCAACATTGTCACCCACTTGTCATTGCATGCAGAATGCAAACGGTGCATTCACACACACAGCCTTCCAAATTGGTACTGGGTAATGTATTCTGTTTATTTGACACTTCAGGATATACAAAGGTAGGGTCAATTGCTTTTCAATGCGGTCGATTTTAAAGAAATGTATTGAAATCCACTTAATTGAGAATAGATGGAATTGATCCCAACCCTGGTATGTACTGTTTTGTAGTTGGTCTACAACTTCTTCACAATGCTATTTCCATTGACTGGTGGTAGACAGTCTAAGTGCAGATCTAGGATCAGTTTTTAGAAGGATGAACAGGAAAACTGACCTTCCTTTGGTGTGATCTCTGACCATTCTACCACATAGTTTGACCAATCCAGTCTCGGACCAGTGACTATTTGAGGGAGGAAACTAAGGATGCATTGTCAAAGTATTGGATGAGGAGGTTGGATCAACGATTTCCTAGACTGTGATCGGTTCTTATAAATCACAAGTGCCATAATATCGGCAGGTGCTTTTTCAAATCTTAAAAAAATAAAAATAAACTATCTCTAAAGCTTTGCATGGAACAAAATGTTATGTTTGTCATATTAGTTTCTCTTTTCCCCCCATGTGCTGGTATTTTTTTTGTGTTAAGATTATTGCGTATTAGTTCAATTGATGTGTGTGTAAAAGGTCATGTCTACAGAGGTTTCTGATTAAGTGCATGTTTCCAACGTTTAGATGGAAATATTTGCCTGACTGATTTTAGAAGTGACTATAGCTCAAACTGAGGACTTACATAAAATGTCAGGACATTTAAAAAAAAAAAAAATGTTGTATTTAAGCAATTGTAGTCTTTTTGGAAAACATACCGTAAACACTCACAATTAACAAGAGTTCGTCATCTTATAGGTGGGAGAGAGAGAATGACGGACATTTTTGAATGAAGGGGTGCTGATGGTGAGACAAAGCACATGCCACTTAATCTCTTTTTCTCTGGGGATTTAGATAATTCTGTGAATAGTTTCCCTCCCTGAAAAATGTTCTTTTCAGAATGGCCAGCCATGAGAAAAATGTAATGTCTTTTGGTGAGGTTGAGACTGCTGTGTATGTCCGCGCACATATCATTGCCTGACTACTAGCATTCAGATCTTTTTAAATAGGTGTGAACGCATATGTTCTCGCTGAGCATTTTTGAACACCCATTGAATTTGATTTGTGGGACAGTGTCAGAAGGCTTTGAAGACTCACTGAAGCAAACCAACTTTATTAATTCCTACACTTTTCAGGATTCCTTTGAAACTAATCTACAATCAATAGTTTTGCTGCTTTAAAGTATGGAGATGTACAGTAGGCAGTCTGCGTCCCTTGCATGGTGATAGACAAGGGCCCAGTTTCGCAAAAGCATTTTAAGGCTAAGTTAATCTTAACTATAGGAGCCTATGGTTCTAACGATTAGCTTAGCCTTACACTACCCTTTCCAAAACCAGTTCCACTGAAAGGTGGCAGCAGCTACAACAAAAACTGTCGGACCGGGCTTCAAACCACTTCCACTATCGAGGTATTGTAGCAGAGATTTGTCATTTACTTTAAAAGCTAAACAAAAAGATTTTACCTCAACTCCACCTGTCCTGGAACGACAGACACCCTCCTCGTTAGGTGGAGATTGACCTTTCACCAGGGCTGGCAGTGTTTTGGTATTTTATTAGGATCCCCATTAGCTGTTGCGAAAGCAACCTGCGCTTCACTGGGAAAGCCATCATCACCCATGCAGACAAAGTGTGGGGCAGACTTTACATTGGAGACCAGTAAGTGCAGTGACAATACCTGTCCTTTTTATATTGGTTGACTGGAAAATATGGTCAGGAAAAATGGACAAGAATTGATCCACAAAGATTAATCCAAGGCATGTTTTGGACAAGGCTCAGGTGTGAGGAGAGCGGAATGTAAATCTTTTTTTAAGCGCTTGGGCCCTAAAGTAACATGCACTCTAAAGCAGAGTTATGTATCGTGAAAGTGCATAGGCCAATCTGGTCACTGTTCCCAAAGTGGACGTCAGCAGTGTGAATTCTGTATTAATATCAGATTGTATAAGAGCAAATAACTGGCAATCTCTATATAGATCTAGCATCAACTCCAGGCTTCAGTGTCCAGAACTGAGTTTCTACACAGCCCTGGATATGACTTGTCCATTGTAGACCGTATTTATTTGTTTATTCTAGACCTGTCCTCAACATGTATAAATATCTACAGTATTTTCATAGTTGTGCAATATGTTTTTTAATAAACTTGAAACTTGTGGTTTTCATAAGGACAGTGCTATGAACGTCACCCAGCTGGCAAACCATCGTGTCACCCATGTCTTGAACGCAGACCACAGTAAATGACGAGAAGGGGCGGAGACATACCAGGGCACGAGCATCAAGTACCTTGGCATCGAGGCCCACAACTCCTGTCAATTTTACATGATTGTCAACTTCCAGACTGCGCTGAATTCACACACTGGGACCTCCGGGTTCAGCAAAGTGGAACGTTGCAAAATTTGTGAGTTCAATAGTGATACTCCATCTATCATTGTAAGTACTAGCTTGTTACAGAGTAAGAAGTTGTTACATTGGGGAATGCCTGTATAGTAAGTGTGATATGGCCAAGTGTATGATGAAATGTACATTAAAGAGTTGTTTCCGTCGCCAACATGACATTTCTATCTGCAACGCACTGAAAGGTCAAACTAAAAGGAGGCAAACGTTTCCAGAGGAGAAGTGAACACACTGTGCTTAGTGTGCAAAATCCATGTTCTTTCCGATTCTGATTAAACAGCATGATCATTACACATGTGCACCTTGTGCTGGGGACAATAAAAGGCCAGATGTCTCAAGTTTTAAGGGAGCGTGCAATTGGCATGCTGACGGCAGGAATGTGCACCAGAGATGTTGCCAGAGAATTGAATGTTCATTTCTCTACCATAAGCCGCCTCCAACGTCATCTTAGACAATTTGGCAGTAAGTCCAACTGGCCTCACAACCCCAGACCACGAGTATGGCGTTGTGTGGGTGAGCGGTTTGCTGATGTCAACGTTGTGAACAGAGTGCCCCACTGTGGCGGTAAGGTTATGGTATGGGCAGACATAAGCTACGGACAACGAACACAATTGTATTTTATCGATGGCAATTTGAATGCAGGGTAGCCTAGTGGTTAGAGCGTTGGACTAGTAACCGGAAGGTTGCGAGTTCAAACCCCCGAGCTGACAAGGTACAAATCTGTCGTTCTGCCCCTGAACAGGCAGTTAACCCACTGTTCCCAGGCCGTCATTGAAAATAAGAATTTGTTCTTAACTGACTTGCCTGGTTAAATAAAGGTAAAAAAAAAAAAAAAAAAAAAAAAAATGCACAGAAATACTGTAACGAGATCCTCAGGCCCATTGTGAGGCCCATTTCTTTTAAGGTATCTGTGACCAACACACGCATATCTGTATTCCCAGTCATGTGAACTCTATAGATTAGGGCCTAATGAATTTATTTCAGTTGTCTGATTTCCTCATATGTAACTCAGTAAAATCTTTGACATTGCTGCATGTTGTGTTTATAGTTCTGTGCAGTATAGATCCCAGTATTCAAAGTTCAGCAGAGAAAGTTATTATTTTCCTAACACTGTCTGGCTGTAGAATTATTTGTACATTTAATCAAATTTCAATCAAATATATTTATAAAGCCATTTTTATATCAGTAGATGTCACAAAGTGCTTTACAGAAACTCAACCTAAAAAACCCATTCAGCAAGCAATGCACTGTGGCTAGGAAAAACTTCCTAGAAAGGCAGAAACTTGGACAGGAACCAGGCTCTGATGGCTGTACCAGGTGGAGATAGTACATGGCCATTAAGGCCAGATTGTTCTTCAAGATGTTCAAACGATCATAGATGACCAGCGGGGTCATTCAGAGGTCGAGACAGCAGATGCAGTAGAGTGAGAGTCAAAAACACGACTGGTGAACAAGTCAGGGTTCCATAGCAAAAGGCAGAACAGTTGAACCTCCCTTTAGAGGTCTGAGACATCACTGATGGTTTGGAGGTCTGAGAAATCTGTCTTATAGGGAAGTCAATCAAAATATGAAAGGGAGGGTGAAAAGCTTCAAGTTCCTCGGCGTGCACATCACTGACAACCTGTACCCTGCTCTGAACTTTAGTCACTGTTACTAGCTGGCTACCACCCGGTATTCAGCCCTGCACTTTAGAGACTGCTGCCCTATGTACATAGTCATTGAGAGCTGGTCACTTTAATAATGTTTACATACTGTTTTACCCACTTCATATTAGAGCCCTTTACGGGCATGCCCGCAAGGTTCAGGCCCTACCCTACCTAGGCCCAATTTGCTTCTGCTAAATGTAAGACCTGGAATGACCAAAATCAAAAATAACTTCCTCTGTTGGAGAGGAGCAGCTAATGGCGGCCCTGAGTCTGTGAGTATCCATAGCAATGGCTCCGCTTGGGCTGCTCTGCTCAATAAAGAGACGAGAGAGCTGTTAGCTACTTTTCGTCACTCAACTCCGACAAAATTTAAGGAACCTTATTATTTTCTGTGAAATAATCTCTCCTGTCTTATATTTGATGAGGTTGAAGCTCGTTTGACACAATGTTATGATCTTAGTCAGATATGACTGTACTGCATAGCAGAGCACGAGCAAATGGCTCAGCTTCAAAATGTTTATGAACAATTTAGTGATACCCAAGCCCTGACCATACCCTAGTTATTGATGAAAAACAGGCCCTACCCGGTCCTAACCCTATGTATAATGTCGGGGCCGATCGGGCTTGGGTCGGGTATTGCAGCAGACAACCACATCGGGTTCCACCCCTATCTGGTATAAACAAGAAGAAGCGGTCATCAACCCTGGACAATTAAGGAGGGGAGAAACATTGCCTGGAACATGACAGCGATTTCAGTTTACTTGAGTGGCCTGCGCATTCCCCAGACCTCAACCCAATAGCAGATCTTTGGGAAGAGATGGAAAGGACTGCTCACAGCATGAATGTACCGCCATCCAATCTGCCATCGCTTCAACATGGACCAACATCCCTGTGGAACTTTTCCGACACCTTGTAGAATTCCCCAAAGAATTTAAGGAAATTCTGGTGGCAAAGTATCCTGTAATAGATGGGTATACCTAAAAAACTGTCCACTGAGTGTATACTAAGTATACCAAACACCTTCCTAATATTGAGTTGCAGCCCCACCTTTTGCCCTCAGAGCAGCTTCAATTATTTGCGGCACGGACTCTACAAGGTGTCGAAAGCGTTCCAGAGGGATGCTGGCCCATGTTGATTTCAATGCGTCCCACAGTTGTATCAAGTTGACTGAATGTCCTTTGTGTGGTGGACCATTTTTGACATACACAGGAAACTGTTGAGCTTGAGCAATCCAGCAGCATTGTAGTTCTTGACACAAACCGGTGCACCGGGCACCTACTACCATACCCCATTCAAAGGAACTTAAATCTTTTGCCTTGCCCATTCACCCCCTGAATGGCACACATACACAATCCATGTCTCAATTGTCGCAAGGCTTACAAATCCTTCTTTAACCTGTATCCTCCCCTTTATCTACACTGATTTGAAGTGGATTTTAACAAGTGACATCAGTAAGGGATCATAGCTTTCACCTGGATTCACCTGGTCCGTCTGTCATATAAAGAGCAGGTGTCCTTAATGTTTTGTATACCAGTGTATATTTATATTCTGACATTGCTCGTTCTAATATTTCTTGATTCCTTTTTTTCCCGTCTATTGTTAGGTATTACTGTACTGTTGGAGCTAGGAACATAAGCATTTTGCTACACCCACAATAACATCTGCGTGCCCATCAGGCACCACTCTACTTCCACCAATATAAAGTTATATGCATTCATACTCACTGTTGAAACCACAAAGAGGAATTCGGCCATTTTGTACCCCAAACTTTGTCTCCCAAGACGTCTATACCAATATTACATCAAAATAACTGGTTGAACATTAGCAGCCCGTAGCTGTGCATGGCTGATCATCCAAAATGTGATTTCTCAAAACTTAACCTTTACAGCTTTCCATCAGTGCCTGTTCTCCTCTCCAACAAGTAGAAATATCCTGTATTTTGTTTTTATGTGATTTCAAACCAAATGTATCTGATATAGAAGGATCTTTCGTAGATTCCTAAAGATTGGAAAGCAGCCACGGTCATCCCCCTCTTCAAAGGAGGAGGCAATCTAGACCCGAAATGTTACAGACCTATATCCATCCTGCCCTGCCTTTCTAAAGTCTTTGAAAGCCAAGTTAATAAACAGATCACTGACCATTTCGAATCCCACTGTACCTTCTCCACTATGCAATCTGGTTTCCGAGCTGGTTACGGGTGCACCTCAGCCACGCTCAAGGTCCAAAACAATATCATAACCGCCATTGATTAAAGACAGTACTGTACAGCCGTCTTCATCGACCTGGCCAAGGCTTTCGACTCTGTCAATCACCATATTCTTATTGGCAGACTCAACAGCCTTGGTTTCTCAAATGACTGCCTCGCTTGGTTCACTAACTACTTCTCAGATAGAGTTCAGTGTGTCAAATTTGAGGGCCTGTTTTCCGGACCTCTGGCAGTCTCTATGGGGGTGCCACAGGGTTCAATTCTGGGCCGACTCTCCAGCAAGTATATCTCACTGGTCATTACCAAAGTCAACACCTACTTTGGTTGCCTTTCCTTCCAGTTCTCTGCTGCCAATGACTGGAATTAATTGCAAAAATCACTGAAGTTGGAGGCATATCTCCCTCACTAACTTTAAGCGTCAGCTGTCAGAGCAGCTTACCGATCGCTGCAGCTGTGCACAGCCCATCTGTAAATAGCCCATCCAGCCAACCAACTACTTACCTCATCCCCATATTTGTTTTTCTGCTCTTTTGCACAACAGTATATCTACTTGCACATCCTCATCTGCACATATATCACTCCATTGTAAATTGCTCAATTGTAATTACTTCTCCACTATTGTCCTATTTTATTGCCTTACCTCCTTACTTAATTTGCACACACACACATATTCCATTGTGTAACTCTGTGTTGTTTTTCCCGCAATGCTTTGCTTTGTCTTGCCAGGTCGCAGTTGTAAATGAGAACTTGTTCTCACCTGGCCTACCTGGTTAAATAAAGGTGAAAAAAACATTGGATTGATCTATCCTGCAGCCTGCTGTTCATCGGAGGTTCATAAAATCTGTAGATGTCAGACTTTGCCAGGGTGGCAGAGATCTTTTACATGTCAGAGGCGCTGCTGAGCAAAGCTGGCTTGTCTGTCTAATGCTCTTTTTGCCTCTTTGTCCATTTTGATTGTCTGTCTGTTTACCATCAGTAAACATCTTACATGCTCCAAACACTCTTTAATAGACGTATGTGTTCTCTTGTTTCAGACCAATGAGGAAGGAGATTGTCTGTGGATGCAGCCGTTGACTTTTCTGATGGCCATAGAGAACCTGCTGACCAAAACCACAGCTGAGAAGATGGCCCTGCCCCTGAACCTCACCACAGGTATGGCCCAGTCCTTTCACACCTCTATAGGGGAGTCAAGTTCTAGGAATAAGGTCAAGGATACGGTTTGGGACTGGGTCTGAAGACTTCCACATACTGCACATTCTAAAATCCACCACTAGAGGGCAGGGAATACAAGCTTCAAGTTTTAGAGATGCTTCTGATCAAGACAGAATTTTAGTGAAGCTCTTGAGTTAAACTACACCCTGACAACTCCCAACACTCATTGCAAAACAGTTTCCATCTTCATAAAGTGCATTTATGCTTCTTCTGGGCTGATTCGAGAGGACTGATGAATTCTCTCCCCATGGTTGCAATTAAAAAACTATATTTGAATGTCTTGTTCCCCTTTCCCCGCGGAGGCCCATTCCAGTCGAATGTACAAGGGGTTCCCCAGTGATGTCAGATAGGAATTATCCCAAGAAGCTTTAACAGAGAATGTTCACCATTATGGAGTGACCATGAAGGTGTAATCAGACTTTAAATTAATAATTTTTCTTAATATCTCTTTTGAATACAATATGACTGGTTTTGACTATCAACTCCCTTGCTTATGGCCTTTTCTTACAGACATTCAAGGAAAATGAGTACCTGCAACATTTCTTGTCCCACAAACAAGGCTAAGAATGGTGCCATCTTTGTCTCAACCATGGAAGGGAATCAACTACAAGTACAACTACAGTTTTTTAAATAGGCCTTTAACAGATCATACATAGTTGTTTTTTTAGATAAAGCAATGTAAATCAATGTGGGCTGCATAATCTGTACGAACTATGCTGCACAAAGTAATTGTTAGTATCACAATATTATAATAGTTTTATAATAGTTGTAGTGGAAATTTCCTGTATTTACCAAATCATGACAGCAAACCACACACAAGTCAGAGTTATCATAAAGTCCATCTTTAATTATATGAGCTCCATCACAACCCTGTGACTCTCAGATCAATTCAGTGTCTATAAATTAATTCTCTGAGAGTCCTTACAAAACAGTTCTTAGTATCATTTATAGCCAAGACACACGCATCTCAACTCACATGACGAATAACAGATCTTAGGAACATTACAAAGGAAGACTTTACTTGAGAGAGGAGTATTCCATAGCCAGACAGCATTAGCTATAAATTATCGTTCAGTTTGCTCTCCTAAAACGAGGTTCTACTTCTCGTTCTTGGTACAACATAGTACCAAGACATTAGGATATATATCAATTGTCATTTTAGACACTCCCATTCTGGACAAGCTCACGGAGACACAGTGACTGGCACACAGACATTGTGGAGCCAAGAGATAATTGGTTCCCCCCTCAATCATCCATTCACATGGTTTAAAAGATGTTGTAAAGGCAGGTCCTCACCAGACATCACCGGCAACAACGTCGCCTTTGGGCACAAACCCACCGTCGCTGGACCAGACAGGACTGACAAAAAGTGCTCTTCACTGATGAGCCACGGTTTTGTCTCACCAGGGGTGATGGTCGGATTTGCGTTTATCGTCAAAGTAATGAGCGTTACACAGAGGCCTGTACTCTGGAGCGGGATCGATTTGGAGGTGGAGGGTCCGTCATGGTCTGGGGCGGTGTGTCACAGCATCATCGGACTGAGCTTGTTGTCATTGGAGGCAATCTCAATGCTGTGTGTTACAGGGAAGACATCCTCCTCCCTCATGTGGTACCCTTCCGCAAGGCTCATCCTGACAGCATGACAATGCCACCAGCCATACTGCTCGTTCTGTGCGTGATTTCCTGCGAGACATGAATGTCAGTGTTCTGCCATGGCCAGCAAAAAGCCTGGATCTCAATCCCATCGAGTACGTCTGGGACCTGTTGGATCGGAGGGTGAGGGCTAGGGCCATTACCCCCAGAAATGTCCGGGAATTTGCAGATGCCTTGGTGAGAGTGGGATAACATCTCACAGAAAGAACTGGGATCTATTGCAGTCCATGAGGAGATGCACTGCAGTACTTAATGCAGCTGGTGGTCACACCAGATGCTGACTGTTACTTTTGATTTTGTCCCCCCCCTTTGTTCAGGGACACATTATTCCATTTCTGTTAGTCACATGTCTGTGGAACTTGTTCAGTTTATGTCTCAGTTGTTGAATCTTTTTATGTTCATACAAATATTTACACATGTTAAGTTTGCTGAAAATAAACGCAGTTGACAGTGAGAGGACGTTTCTTCTTTTTAGTTTTAGTTTAGTTTTAGAAGTGTCTATGGAAATGGTTATTTTTTATTTCACTTTTGTAATATCTGCATAATTGCACCGCATGAAAATATGATTTTCCTGTAGGCTATATGAAGCCCTAGCCTCAGAACTTCACTCACTGCATGGTGGTTTGTGTACTTTGTCATGAGATTGCTGTCGGCAGTAATTGATCTTAATGTTATGATTGCAACCTTCTCACACAATCTTATAACATTGCTGCGATCCCGTCACAACACAACGACGCCAACAGCCGGGGTTCCAACCGTGGTTCCCAACTGGACCAGGGCATGTAGCGATTGGACCATCTTGATGTCTATCGCGTTTGGGGGGGGGGGGGACGCTTGGCAATATATAGCCTATTTAATTGAACTGGAGAAGGTTGGAATTTATTTTCGTAGATGGCAACAACACCATCTCAATGATGAACTGCCGCGTAATTGAACCTTTTTTTTTTACGCCAACAACATTACAGATAGCCGGGATTTAGCGCAATAATGTGTTTTTATTGGATCTAGGTTAAATTGTCACTTTTTGCCTGAATACCGAATCATAAGGTGATTTGAAAACAGCCAACTGCAGATACTACGGATAGGCCCCACCGCCACTTGGTAATACAAACCGTTTGTTGATGAACACGAATCCATTCTCATCCAGAACCACCTCCTGTGCATTAATGCACCCGTTTCAGTGGTGTAACGGTGAGCGTTAATTTCATCATGGAGCCTATCACTGGGCATCTGATGTTGACCGAAGTCTGTGTTTAATGCGAAGACCTAGGTATGCCACAATTATTTCAAGGGTTTATTAGACTATTTTGTAAAATCAGAAAATAAACTGCATTCTATTTGGGGTAGATATTTTGATTTGACAATAATTAATGAGATTGCAATATTCTTTTGTAATACAAGGCACTGTCGTGTAAAAAAAATAATTAGCCTACATGCAGGGGCGCCATTTCAGCTAAACCTATTGTATGGCAAAGTGATGGAAATTGTATAAAATTTAAGGTAATTTACTGCATTTCTACGCAATTAAAACTGGAACAAAATGTACTCCAACCTTGTTGCTGTAGTTTCATTCACCTCAGTCAATAGGGGATGTAACATTCTACAAACACATGTCATACAAAAATTAGCTGCTTACGCACCAGCTCAACCTTGGGATTAAAACTAGTTTAGTTTCCTGTCAAATCAAACAGCAGTTAGCTAGCTAGAATAAGTTACACTGTTCCCAGGAACTGTGTAGATGCGCCCCCCCCCCCCCCCCCCCCCAGTTTATTTTAAAAAGCAAGCAAGTATAGTGTAGAGAATCATTGTACCATTTTAAATCGCTGTGAAATATATTTTCCATAACCAAAGATATTGTATTTTCAGCTGTTTGAAGCTGGTGAACAAATCCAAAAGTTAAAGATGCAAGAATGAAATGTAAGAATGGAAAGCATAGAAATAGCACACAGAACAGATCTACTGCTTCTTAGACTTGCTTTCCATGAGAATGACACAGTGGCGGTCAGTGCCATTTAAGGTGAGGGAGGATGATTTTTCTTTTCATGAGCATGGCCTTATTTCTATTACAGCATATTGGATTGCTCTCATTCACCCAGTTCAATGTAACAGCGATAGGTTTAGGCTACTACATAAGTTTACAATGTAGGTGCACACAGGTCGACAGACAAACAAATTTGAAGGCACAGACAGTTACGCATGGACAAACCGTGACATTCAATACCGCCTTGCACACTCTTGCCTGCTTCTGGCTGATATAGGGTGTAATCATTAGTCCAACAGTTGCAAACAAGCTTTTATTGGACAAATTCAGGTATTTTTATCCCTGTTTTGTTCCGTTTGCTTCTGTTTAATTTTTTTTTTATTACTAGAATCGGCAGAATGAATACACCCCTGATCAAGCGTAAACACAGTTCACTTTCCTAGCAGCCATGTTGTATTCCTTGTCGCATCTATGCACTCTCCTCCTCTCACCTCTTACTTTCACTGGTGGACTTTGATGCACAACACATCAGCTGTATGTGACCAGGTAAAAAAAACAATGTTTCAAGCCAAACCGCTACACACAGCCTACATCATTGTCACCATATTTGATAAAGTAACGTCATAGTCAGCATAGCTAATATAACAGACATGCTAGTAAACTTGCTACAATCTTGCAGTAACGTTAGTATACAGTCAATAAACAGTTACACCAGCGGGCCCCGGTGGCAATGCATTAGCTTACCTTGAATTGGAAGAGCTCAAGTGTTGTGTTAGCTAGTTAGCTAACATAGCATCCATCTATTTGAGCAGGGTGTTTCAGAAGGCTAAACTAGCTAGCTGCATTTGCTAGCTAAGTAAGTGAAAGTGGAAAAAAATGACTTTCTCTCTTGTCTCTACTTTTTGGAAGAAATTTGTTTGTTTAAAGTTGTTCAACTATTGTCTTTCTCTGAGTCAACTATTCACCACATGGTATACACTGCAGTGCTAGCTAGCTGTAGTTTATGCTTTCAGTACTAGATTAATTCTCTGAAACTGATTGGGTAGACAACATGTCAGTTTATGCTGAAAGAGCTCTGATAGGTTGGAGGACGTCCTCCGGAAGTTACTGTGTAAGTCTATGGAAGGGGGGGGGTGTATTGAAGTCAATGTATCCAGAGGAGGACGGAATCTAGCTGTCCTCTGGCTACACCATGGCGCAACTCTACAGAGTGCTGTTGAGGCTACTGAAGACCTTCTTTGCAAAATAATGTGTTTTAATCAATTATTTAGTGGTGATTATATTTAGTATATTTTTTAAATGTTTTACAATTAAAAATTGTATGAAATTCACTGAGGGGGATGGTCCTCCCATTCCTTCTCTGAGGAGCCTCCACTGGAATGACTGATCTATAACGCAGATTTCTATGTGTATTTGGTCAGGTCCCACAAAAGGTTAAATATTGCAGCTCTAAACTGGTAGTCATTTTACATGTTTAATCTATCCATCAATTATTTATTCACACACTCATTATATTTATGCAGTGCACTTGCTATCGACTAAAGCTCTTAGGGGGCCACTCAAGTTGGGTTTGACATGCTATTGCTTTTTCAATAATTAACCCCTTTATTATTTGTCATGTAATCTAATTGCTTTCTTATTAATGCTGTTTGCTTGCTTGTTCATGATCCTTGCCATAGCGCTGCAACTTTCATGTAATCTCCTTGATGTTTTAAGAAATAACTGTGGTGAAATTCAAAGTGGTTTGGTTGGAGAATGAAGATGCTTGGAATTCACACCTTTTCTTCAGACTCTCAGTGGTCCGTCCAGTGTTTGGCTAGTTCAAGTATTATTACATTTTTTACATAAAATTAGCTTTCTAATTTTTATCATTTATAAAATATACAACTATATATTGGTGTGCACATGTTATTCTGAGATATCTTGACTTGGACTGAATGTCAATGCCTAGTTGACCATTTAAAAAAATATTTTTTTTTCCATGATTCTCGTGTAAAGGCTCCATCAGGGTGCACACTAATAAAATGTATGTCAGGCTTGTTTGGTCTGCTCTGAATATCATGCCAAACACTCCTGACAATATCAGTTGTTTCCCATGGACTTGACATGACTTTTCATGACATTTACTGATTGAATTCCTGGAGGCGAATCCCCACACTCAGTAAGAGCTCCACACGGGGTACACAGCAAGAGAGAAGTCAGAGGATGTTGAGTTTGGGATCATCCAGACTAGTACTGGATCTCCAGAGCCATAATAACATGACAATGACAAAGGAGCTGGAAGTGGAAACAGACTGGCACAGAGGCTAGTATATCCTCATTCTGTAGGTCAGGAGATTAGAATGACATACAACGACAGGCCTACAATGCATCTGTGCACAACATGTTACATACGATAGGATACAGAAAGAAACACATGCTATTAAATTGGCTGATACCGTTACACATAGCCACTAGTATTCACCATCAGTAAATGAAATATGTGACTGTATACAGCTGGTATAGAAATTCTAACATGCCCCCTACAGTGCCTTGCGAAAGTATTCGCCCCCCGTGAACTTTGCAACCTTTTGCCACATTTCAGGCTTCAAACATAAAGATATAAAACTGTATTTTTTTGTGAAGAATCAACAACAAGTGGGACACAATCATGAAGTGGAACGACATTTATTGGATATTTCAAACTTTTTTAACAAATCAAAAACTGAAAAATTGGGCGTGCAAAATTATTCAGCCCCTTTACTTTCAGTGCAGCAAACTCTCTCCAGAAGTTCAGTGAGGATCTCTGAATGATCCAATGTTGACCTAAATGACTAATGATGATAAATACAATCCACCTGTGTGTAATCAAGTCTCCGTATAAATGCACCTGCACTGTGATAGTCTCAGAGGTCCGTTAAAAGCGCAGAGAGCATCATGAAGAACAAGGAACACACCAGGCAGGTCCGAGATACTGTTGTGAAGAAGTTTAAAGCTGGATTTGGATACAAAAAGATTTCCCAAGCTTTAAACATCCCAAGGAGCACTGTGCAAGCGATAATATTGAAATGGAAGGAGTATCAGATCACTGCAAATCTACCAAGACCTGGCCGTCCCTCTAAACTTTCAGCTCATACAAGGAGAAGACTGATCAGAGATGCAGCCAAGAGGCCCATGATCACTCTGGATGAACTGCAGAGATCTACAGCTGAGGTGGGAGACTCTGTCCATAGGACAACAATCAGTCATATATTGCACAAATCTGGCCTTTATGGAAGAGTGGCAAGAAGAAAGCCATTTCTTAAAGATATCCATAAAAAGTGTCGTTTCAAGTTTGCCACAAGCCACCTGGGAGACACACCAAACATGTGGAAGAAGGTGCTCTGGTCAGATGAAACCAAAATTGAACTTTTTGGCAACAATGCAAAACGTTATGTTCGGCGTAAAAGCAACACAGCTGAACACACCATCCCCACTGTCAAACATGGTGGTGGCAGCATCATGGTTTGGGCCTGCTTTTCTTCAGCAGGGACAGGGAAGATGGTTAAAATTGATGGGAAGATGGATGGAGCCAAATACAGGACCATTCTGGAAGAAAACCTGATGGAGTCTGCAAAAGACCTGAGACTGGGACGGAGATTTGTCTTCCAACAAGACAATGATCCAAAACATAAAGCAAAATCTACAATGGAATGGTTCAAAAATAAACATATCCAGGTGTTTGAATGGCCAAGTCAAAGTCCAGACCTGAATCCAATCGAGAATCTGTGGAAAGAACTGAAAACTGCTGTTCACAAATGCTCTCCATCCAACCTCACTGAGCTCAAGCTGTTTTGCAAGGAGGAATGAGAAAAAATGTCAGTCTCTCGATGTGCAAAACTGATAGAGACATACCCCAAGCGACTTACAGCTGTAATCGCAGCAAAAGGTGGCGCTACAAAGTATTAACTTAAGGTGGCTGAATAATTTTGCACGCCCAATTTTTCTATTTTTGATTTGTTAAAAAAGTTAGAAATATCCAATAAATGTCGTTCCACTTCATGATTGTGTCCCACTTGTTGTTGATTCTTCACAAAAAAATACAGTTTTATATCTTTATGTTTGAAGCCTGAAATGTGGCAAAAGGTCGCAAAGTTCAAGGGGGCCGAATACGTTCGCAAGGCACTGTAAATGAGAATAGTTATGATCGTAAGATTTCTAAGAGCAGGTCCAGAGGAACCATGGAACTTTGGCATCCACCATGTGTCTATGCGTGTGTCTGTATAGTGTCTAACGTTTCCTCTACACAGACCGACCTGCGTTTGGTTATTGGTGTTTGTTGTCGTCCGTTTATTTTTTCTTGAAAACCAGCAGCACAGATGAGTGCTTGTGTTCATATGAGCTGATTAATACTTGGATAGAAGCTTTGATTGTAGAATGAGGCAGCGGTACAGACTTGGTGTCAGTGTAGTTCTTAAACCTCTCATTCAATGTACTACCCAGTACCCCGTTTATGAAAATGTTATTGGTGTCTTGCACACTTATGGCTCATTGAGAAATCCGCTCAGTTCAGAGTGAGGACATTAGGGGCCAACTAGGGCACAGTTCAAGATTTAGAATGTTAGAATAGAGGAGTAGTTCTGGATTGTTGGAGCAGGGGGACAGTTTTAGAATGAGACTGTTAAAGCAGAGTTCACTCTGCATCCGCTGGCTCTGGTGCCATGGCAATGGGGTGCCTCTGGAGAGTGGCAAAATAGGTCATTGGTCATGGGGGGCTCCTCTCATAAAACAGTCATTTAGTTAGTGTGTACACACACACACACACACACACACACACACACACAGAGAGGCATTCATATATGACCCATATTCAAGTCTGCAGAGGAGACACAAGTGATGTTATCAACTGTGAACAGATATGAATACACATACTAGAAGACTGTCTGTAGAGAGCTTTATCTCTCTCTGTCCCTCTCTTTCTCTCTACTTTACTCCCCACCACCCCGCCCTTCATGAAACAACCTCTGATTACACACACACACACACACACACACACACACACACACACACACACACACACACACACACACACACACACACAGAGGGCCATTTCTAATATACATTCCCTAAACAGAGGAATAAGACCTTAGCCCTGTATTCACAGCTTTCTCGCTCGCTCACACACACACACACACACACACACACACACACACACACACACACACACACACACACACACACACACTAATGATATATGCTCTCATTCTCTGTTAATAATGTGTGTGTGTCATCATTATTCATAGAGATGTAATGTATAATGGCTGGGTGAGTCACTTAGTGTCTGTTCAGACCTAGAGCAACCTATAATTATCTCTCCAGTTCATTACTGTTCCCTAACATTCTCCACTCTCCTTTGACATGTCCACTCACGATGAGACTGCTATGACTACACAGAAACATTGCCACGAGACTAACCAAAAACAAAGATAATCAACCTGGTCTCGTTCACGACACTAAGCCTAGTCCACCTAGAGTTCAGCTGTAGAGGAGATACTGGAGCTGGTGTGCGAGTGAGTGAGTGAGTGAGTGAGTGAGTGAGTGAGTGAGTGAGTGAGTGAGTAAGGGAGTGTGTGTGGTGTGTGTGGAGGATTAGACAGACATCACAGTGTCTGGTATGGATTGCTTCCAGCAGAGTCAAGTAATCTGACAGGAGAAAATAAACCTGAAACACCAAGCCTTTCAGTAAATGAAGGATCGCCTCTCATTCTGAGTAAATGAAGCTAAGAGGCATGGGTATTGATTCCAGTCCATAGGGTAGAGAGAGAGATGTCATTGTTGTTTTCTTTCGTTGAAGAGTTAATCGAAATATCAGCGGTCAGTTAGGTCAATTCCAGGAACAAAATGAAATCCCTGATTAACTGCTAAAAACGATTCTGCACACAATTAGGCTGAATGAATATTTGCCTATTACGTGATGTGAAATGAAGTTCAGACTTGCAGGCAGGGGTCATGTGACCTGGCTCACACAAAGACCTCTCTGTCAGCCTGTCTGTGTCTTATTCATTCTCCATGGGTCAACCTTCCTCTCTCCCCCACAGTTACTCCTGTCTTTCCCTTCCTCCTGTCTCACTTACCTACCTCTCACCCCCGCTACCTTTGAGCTGGTCATCGACTGGCTTGAATGCTACATACAGCACACACTTGAGAAGCTGCAGAGAACACACACACACACACATGGGTAGACCAACCTTCTCTGCATGGATTTCATTGGTGATAAGATGGCGCATACAATTATAGTTAAAAAAAATCTCATGACTCTATTTCTATGTAGATGTGTGTCTTTGACAAGCAGGTGTGTCATTAGTGAGGGGTTATTGTGAGGAATGGGGGCATTGTAAAGGTATTTGTGTTTCTGTTAAAGGAAACCCCACTGTAGTGATTAAGTGGGAAAGGCCAGAGCACTTACCGGACAAGCGCACTACATCCTCATTTGTTTTGAGCAAATTTCCTTCATCCTCTTGACATTCATGTATGACAATACTCGTTTTTCATTGTCAGATTGTTTTTTCACTTATTAATATGGTTTATTTTATGGCAAAACAAGAAAGGAATTGAAATGAATCGAGCAGCTTAAATTGCGTTTTTAACAATGACATTATCTTTTCTGTTCTATCAAACGATCCATTGTGAGTCTTAGACATCAGGTTATGCCTTGTATAAAATAGACCAGTTGCCTAGACACCACTGTGTTGTGTATGATCTATGTAGTTATCTAGCAAGTCTCTTAACTTTGCCTCCAACAAAAACTTAGTAGACAAACCTTGTTTCAGTCTGAATGGAACAGCTCACGGTCTACTGTACCGTTGCCTTGGAGTTGGAGATGTCTAGAAACTGTCATGTTTTAGCCATGAACTTTTCCAAGGAGCCGAGATGTGTTTCATTGTCATTTATTTGAGAGACAGTAAGGTGTGTGCGTGTGCGTTTGTCTCTCTCTCTCTGTGTGTGTGTGTGTGTGTGTACCTGTAGTTTCTCTGCTTGACTTGTATCAGAGGCGGACACAGCTGCAGCACTGGCAACCCTGACCCTTAGCTGGGATGGCTGGGTCTTCCCAGTTGTGTGTGCGTAGTTAGTCTAAACCCTGCCTTTATTCCCTCTTCAACATGCCTCTGAACTCTTGGCACTGTACATGTCGCCTCATAATCCTTTTCACTGAGACTGTGCTGAAAGTGCTGCTATGTTCTCTACCCTGTTCTCAACCCTGTTCCCACCCCCTGTGTAGGGTGCTTCTGTGGTCTGGGCCTGGTCTACTCCCGACAAGTCGTCCACCCATGCCAGACATGTACACAGACATTCTGCAGCTGCACAAAGTGGTCCACATGCTCAGCTCTGTGGTACCTTTTCATAGCGAGAGAGAGAGAGAGAGAGAGAGAGAGAGAGAGGTGACAAGGACACCAAGTGAATACAGGGGTGAGGGGAGAGAGAGAGAGAGAGAGAGTGAGTGAGTGAGAAAGAGAGATATTTTATTCTGTTGACAATGAACTCTGATTTTTAAGCTGAGGGGATGATTGTGTCCGAAGGACAGGAAATAAGGCGGCAGGAAGCTAGCTGCCTGCCACAGTGTAAGGACCGACGTCACTGGAGCAAGGGGAGCAGGGTTCAACATAATGGTATTGTATATTCTGTATTGTTTAATGGTGGAAGACTAAAGTATATTTGTGCACAACATTTGAGAGAAATAAACATTTTGTGCGCATGGAAAATTCGGGGATCTTTTATTTCAGCTCATGAAACATGGGACCAACACTTTGTATGTTGCGTTTATATTTTTGTTCAGTATAGTTTGTAGTTCTATACATCAGAGGAGAAAGGGAGGGAGAGAGGGTAGTCAATAGAGAAGTTTTGATAGTGTTATGAAAACTGCGTTAATACTTCTTGAGTAAGTGTGAGCGAGAGACTGTTAATTAACTGCCATTTTGAATATGAACTGACAAGAATTCAAACTGGGTATGTGATTCTCTGTATGGCCTTGTAAATATTTACCTGTCGATAACGAATCACATTGTCAAAGCCAAATTGTTTACCACACACACACAGACACTTTTTCCAACTCAGATCTTGACCATTTCATTAACTGTGTCTGTTATGGTGGTTATTTTGTGGGTCCTTGTTATGGCTGTGTTTTTTACACTTGTATACAGCCCAGCAAAACATGAAAGTAGTTGTTTTGATCAGTTTATTGTTATTGTTGATTACTGCTAACATTGCGCCATATACAACAATGTGAGGATACTTGCTTTATATGCATGGAGTTATCCCAGGCCTAAAATCATGTAGTGAACTGGGGGAAAGGGTGCATGAGGGGTCTTAGATATTTCTCAGGACCTCATTTACCTTAATGGCTAGAGTGTAAAGCCAAACAGTCAAACCACAGGATGCATGGGCCAGTGTTTCAATCGGGAGTTGTCCTTAGGTGGGATGGAATGGCCTTAATGCTATATTCAGGGATTTTATTTGTATTTATTTAACCTTTATTTAACTAGGCAAGTCAGTTAAGAACAAATTCTTATTTGCAATGACGGCCTACCCCGGCCAAACCCTAACCCGGACGACTCTGGCGACTTTTTCTCTCTCGCTCTCTCTCTCTCTTTCTCTCGCTCTCTGCCTCAACCTATCCTTTTTTCTGTCTCCTCTTTCATCCCATACGCCACTCTCTGCCCCTCATTCTCTTGCTCTCTCTCTCTCTCTTGCTTTCTAAACCTGTCCTATCCTGTCTCTTATCTCCTCTGCCCGTGTCACTCTCACAGCAGACGTGTGCTGTCTGCCTGGAAGACTTCAAAGTCAAAGACGAGCTGGGTGTGTTGCCATGCCAACATGCCTTTCACAGGAAGTGAGTACCAAATTAGGAGGCAGGAGGTCAACATCCATTCATTTCTACAGTCAGCGCACAGCTCTTGGGGGTTTTGAATGGAGTGATTTCACTGACATACCAACCGTTATTAAATGTTTCCAGGTCACAGGAAGACAGTACTTGCATGACTAGAGAGATATCTCTGGTAACGATTGCTTTAGGGCAGGGATGGGCAACTCGGATCAATTTCCCTAAAATTTGGAACTCAGTCAGTATCAACATACTGTTTTGAGTTAGAATAGTAGAATACACAAGGTGAAATTTGGTTATGCATCCGCAGTTTTTCTCTTCTTATGTCAGTCACTTACAGTCAGTAAAATTAGCCCATGTCAGCTAACATTTTTTGATTTCTAAGTTAGTTTAGCGGCCAGCTATCTAAACTTGTTATCATGGTTGAATTACCGGCTGGGGGGCCCGCATTAATTTTGTTTCTCAGTCTCACTCAGATATCCTAAAAATGATGTGGGTACGCAGATCCGCAAGCAACTGCGGCCCTTCATAATAAGTTATTTTTTAGCCCCCACTGCCGTCAAAGTTGCCCATCCCTGCTTTAGTGTATCCCATTTCAAGCCCTTTGATGTGAAACATTGTTTTTATTTCTCAGATATTCTCTATTTTTTCTGGGATTCCATTTGTGATGATTAGTTGCAACATTTGTGATGCAATAAATGACACTGAATTTTTCAAATGCACCCTTTGTGATGTCATCAATTAGACTGAATTTTACAGGTGCACCCTGTGTGCAGCCTGGTCTCATAGACTAGACATAATATGTAAATGTAAAACCAGGACACTCAAATTAGTATTATATGTTACGTTTAGTATGGTTACATAAGACAGATGGTTACTTAAGGCAAAAACGAAAGTAGGGTTGTTGGATGGGGGGGATTATAATGCGAACGTCTAGCAACCCGAAGGTTGCAAATTTTAAACTCGTTACGGACTTTTGAATTACGGACTTTTGAACTTTTGAATTTGAGCTAATTAGCAACTTTTCAACTACTTAGCATGTTAGCTAACCCTTCCCCTAACCCTAACGTAACCCTTTTAGCTAACACTTCCCCTAACCTTAACTCTAACTCCTAAACTTAACTGTAACCTTAACCCTAACCCCTAACGCTTAGCCTAGCTAACATTAGCCAGCTTGCTAACTTTAGTCACCTAGCTAGAATTCGTAAAATACGTCTTGCAAATGTGTAACATATAGTAAGTTTTGTATATAGTAAGTTTTGCAAGTTTCGTAACATATAATACAAATTGTAATTAATACGAAATACGTGAAGGACATCCACAAATTAATACTTATCATACTAAAATTGAGTATATTGGATTTACATACATAATAATATAAAATGGAACCAGGTTGCTCTGTGATGTCATTAATTAGACTCAATATTATATATTTATCCTTTGTGATGTCGTTAATTGTACTGACTTTTACAGAAGTATCCTTTGTGATGTCAACAATTAGAATTACTTGTAATGTTTAATAAATTAAACAATTTTGGTGTGTTTCTCAGGTGTCTGGTGAAATGGCTGGAGGTGCGCTGTGTGTGCCCCATGTGTAACAAACCTATCGCAGGACCCCCAGAAAAGTGCCACAGCATAGGAACACTACTGGACGACCTGGTGTAACCATAGCATCCAGCACGGAGGGGGCTCTGCAAGCCGATGTAACCTAGCTCTAACAGGAAGAGAACACTGTTATCTGGTGTAACCTAGCTACCACCTGGAGAGGACTATAAGAACTGCTGTTACCTAGCAACCAACACAGAGCTGCAGACAGGAGTCTACATCACACTCTGTCTAATCTCCTTCCCAGACACTTCCGCCTTAATGCACGAAGAGTCTGGCGGACCAAAGCGTCAAACTTGGCTTTTGTTAGCAAATAGAAAGGCCAGGAGAAACTCCCAGCGCATAGGCATTGGCTTAATCTACCAACCAATCATCTCCAACAGCACCTTCCCCCTTAACCCTCTCTCGTACATGTCTTCCATACGTGTCTTGCCTCCATTTGGAGTCACGCCTCGCAGTCGTGTGATTCGCCCAAATTAAATGATGACAAATACTTTACTCAGTATGGTCACTGTAGAATTCTATGGTCACTCCCACTAAGGCCAACTTTGAATCATTGGTATCCCAGGCTTATTTGCGCTGTGAGCAATAGCATGGGGACGAGGTTACACTCTGTCTGACAGAATATCTCCATACCCACATGTCACTCTTTCTTTCTTTCTCTTTGTCTCTGACTGTCTAACTCTTCCTCTGTCTCTCTTTCCCCTTTCCTCTCACTCACCCTCTCTCTGCTCTTGTCTTTCTGCCACTCTCTGTCTTTATTTCTCCCTCTCTTCTGATGTCTCTATGCTCTTTCTCAACCTTGTCTCTTTCTCTCCCATACTGCCTCAGAGTTGCACGCTAGTTCCAAAGTCAGAAAGAGGGGAAACCTCCAGACTCTCCAGTTGGGAGAGTGGAGGAACAGGCCGGCTGACATGAAGACGAGTGGCACTATCAGAACCATGGGGTTGAGAAAATACACAGTGATGTTCTAATAATGTGCATCACCCTCTCACAATTTCTTTTTTTTGGTTTAATGACTGAAACGTGTTATTTCTTCAGAATGTAGACAACGTTTTGCACTCTAACACTCTGACAGGTTTTTTTTTAAACCTATTACCATTCTACACTACAGCAAATGTAGTTAAAGACTATTCTCAACAACATATTTGTGACTGCGCAGGTGGTTTGGTGAACCATGCTCACATGTTTTAGAACCACCTGAAGACCTGTTTTAGCTCCCAGCATTAACACCTAGGCTTTAGCTCAGGAGTCTGTTGTGGACCTGAGATATGCAGACAGCCTGGTTTTGACACCTAGCCAATCACATCGATGGATTGAGACATCTAAGAAATCAAAGGCACTACACCTGCCGTTTTCTTTCGTATTACTGGTGTAGTAAAACCTGTGACGTGGCTTTCATGAAGCAAAGCGTTCTTCATATTTCAATCAAGTTACAGTAGAGTTTAGAGAGTTTCACTGTTTTTGTGTGATTCTTTCTCAAGAACAACTCAGTCACATGGAATACATTGTATACTTTTTGTATAATATGTTTTTACATTTCTTGACGGTGGCATTCAATGGCTCCTTTTCACACATTTCTGTGGAGTAATCTGTTTTTTTAAACTGTTTTACCAGTCGAACACAGACCAAGTAAACACTGCCTATATTGAGCACAAAAGCACATTAACACTCCGCTATAGTCTCTGTATTAAGAATGGACTGAATCATCCCTTTGTTTGATCACACTTATGTAATGTGTGACTGTGCCAATGAAGTACAGCACTATGTTGACCAGGGGATGAAGAAAATTATAAACCCGGGTAGTTTGAGTCCTGGATGCTGATTGGCTGAAACAGTAGTTCAGCCATGTGTATATCAGACAATATGCCACGGGTATGACGCAAAAATACTTGTTTACTCTTCTAATTATGTTGGTAACCAGTTATTAATAGCAGTAAATGCCCAAGTCCGTTGGGATATTAGAACAAGGAACACTTTTTTCCCCCCTCTCGGACATTGCACCCACGTTAGAACAGCAGAATATGTACTGCAAAGAAATGTTGCACTCTGTTCGAAGCTCTCACCTCCTTTTCATCCACAAAACAAAAACACTAACAAAGGTGCCGGGGCGGACAGTGGCGCTGTTTCCCTGATGCGGATTCCATCTCTAAATATAGCACCCCCTACAGCACCGTCAGAGATTAGCTTTTCCCAACACCAGCCACATTCCATGTTTTTGGTGTGCATCAATAAATATGACTTTAACAAATGGAGGGGTTTCCTCTTTATCTCAGTTTGTTACTTTTCAAGTTGTTTGTGTCTGGACTATGTTGTGTGCGTGTGCATTTGTGTGTGGGAACTGAGCACCACCCTCTGGTAAAACCGAAGAGTAACATCTGAAGTCTTATTTCGGTAGGCCACTTGTGGTGACATGCAGCTCTGCTACTTTCCTATCCTACATGTCATCTCTAAATCTGAATATGTCTTTATTTGAACAAAAACTCTTTTAATAATTGTCTTATCAAAATTAAACATATATCAGTCTTGGACAAATGTTATTCATCGAGTAGAACTCAATTGGAATGTAGATACTGCATGTACGTTTTCACCCCACTTGATCCTACAGCTACCAATTATCTAGTAAGAATTTTAGTATAGGGGTCAGAATATTCTGAAGTAATTTCCCCATTTCCCACTACTAATTAGACTTCACAGTCAGAGAGACTGAATATTTAAAAGGGGGGGGGGGGGGGGGTTTAAAAAAGAAACACACACACACACACTAATAAACATGGGAGATGAGAGGGAGTGGGGAGTCAGTGTAGAGGAAGGCTGAGACCGAGGTTGCACTCAGCAGCAGTGTGCTCAGCCAGACAGGGCCATTTCAGCTCCCTCTTTCTCTCTCTCTTCCTCTCTCAGGGGTCCTAATGAGAGAGAGACAGAGTATGAGCAAGGGAGAGAGAGAGAGAGAGCTCTGTTGCAGACTAATATGAGGGCAGCTCTGGGCTCTGTGCAGTAAATTAGCTTACTCTTGAGGGAGATGCATGGAGATTATGAAATTATGTTGGATCTGTCTTATCTCTGCTATGCGGCGTTCCCGGGAGATGGAGAGCTGGTGAGTAAAGTATACACAGTTTCATATTAAATAAGAAGTATTGAGTTATTGAGGGTTTGTGGATTGCAGACTTGTTTGTCATTTCTCTGAGTAATATCTGAACGCTAATGTCAAACTGTGAATCTGAGACATACAGTGAGGGAAAAAAGTATTTGATCAACTACTGATTTTGTACGTTTGCCCACTGACAAAGATATGATCCGTCCATAATTTTAATGGTAGGTTTATTTGAATAGTGAGAGACAGAATAACAACAAAAAAATCCAGAAAAATGCATGTAAAAAATGTTATAAATTGATTTGCATTTTTAATGAGGGAAATAAGCATTTGACCCCCTTTCAATCAGAAAGATTTCTGGCTCCCAGGTATCTTTAATACAGGTAACGAGCGGAGATTAGGAGCACACTCTTAAAGGGAGTGCTCCTAATCTCAGTTTGTTACCTGTATAAAAGACACCTGTCCACAGAAGCAATCAATCAATCAGATTCCAAACTCTCCACCATGGGCAAGACCAAAGAGCTCTCCAAGGATGTCAGGGACAAGATTGTAGACCTACACAAGGCTGGAATGGGCTTCAAGACCATCGCCTAGCAGCTGAGAAGGTGACAATAGTTAGTGCGATTATTCGCAAATGGAAGAAATACAAAAGAACTGTCAATCTCCCTCGGCCTGGGGCTCCATACAAGATCTCACCTCGTGGAGTTGCAATGATCATGAGAACGGTGAGGAATCAGCTCAGAACTACACAGGAGGATCTTGTCAATGATCTCAAGGTAGCTGGGACCATAGTCACCAAGAAAACAATTGGTAACACACTATGCCGTGAAGGACTGAAATCCTGCAGCGCCCGCAAGGTCCCCCTGCTCAAGAAAGCACATATACATGCCCATTTGAAGTTTGCCAATGAACATCTGAATGATTCAGAGGACAACTGGGTGAAAGTGTTGTGGTCAGATGAGACCAAAATGGAGCTCTTTGGCATCAACTCAACTCGCCGTGTTTGGAGGAGAAGGATGCTGCCTATGACCCCAAGAACACCATCCCCACCGTCATAGTCACTTTAACTCTAACTACATACATATTACCTCAACTACCTCGACTAACCTGTGCCCCTGCACATTGACTCTGTACCGGTACCCCCTGTATATAGTTTCGCTATTGTTATTTTACTGCTGCTCGTTAATTATTTGTTATTTGTTCTTTTTTACTTATCAATTTTTTTTTGCTTAACAATTATATTTCTTAAAACCGCATTGTTGCTTAAGCATTTCACTGTAAGGTCTACTACACCTGTTGTATTCAGCGCATGTGACAAATAACATTTGATTTGATTTGATCTTTCATGTGTTCAGCCTCTATCTGGCCTATAAAGGGCTAAGTGTGCTGTGAGTCAATGTTGACAAACAAAACACACCCACACACGCATGCACACACACCCACGCATGTACCCACACACAAACATTCCACCGTAGAGCTGGATCCTGTGAACATAATCATCTTATTTTCTGAATACTGTAATAATGTAAATATACTGAACAAAAAATATAAACCCAACATGCAACATGTTCAGATTTACAGTTCATATAAGGAAATCAGTCATTAATAAATTCATTCGGGCCCTAATCTATGGATTTCACATGACTGGGAATACAGATATGCATCTGTTGGTCACAGAAACCTTAAAACAAGGTAGGGGTGTAGATCAGAAAACCAGACAGTATCTGGTGTGACCACCACTTCCCTCATGCAGCGCAAATGGTCGGGCACTGATGTTGGGCAATTAGGCCTGGCTCGCAGTCGGCGTTTCAACTCATCCCAAAGGTCAAGTTTTTCTACACCAATCTCCACAAACCCTTTCTGTATGGACCTCGCTTTGTGTACGGGGGAATTGTCATGCTGAAATAGGAAAGGGCGTTCCCCAAACTGCCACTACAAAGTTGCAAGCACAGAATTGTCTGGAATGTAATTGTATGCTGTAGCTTTAACATTTCACTTCACTGGAACTAAGGGGCCTAGCCCAAACCATGAAAAACAGCCCCAGACCATTATTCCTCATCCACCAAACTTTACAGTTGGCACTATGCATTGGAGCAGGTAGCATTCTCCTGGCATCCGCCAAACCCAGATTCACCGGACTGCCAGATGGTGAAGCGTGATTCATCGCTCAAGGGAACAAGTTCTAACTGCTCCTGGGTCCACCACTCCACCCGATGCTTGGCATTGTGCATGGTGATCTTAGGCTTGTGTACAGCTGCTCGGCCATGGAAACCCATTTTGTGAAGCTCCAGACGAACAGTTATTGTGCTGACGTTGCTACCAGAGGCAGTTTAGATCTCGGTAGTGAGTGTTGCAACCGAGGACAGATGATTTTTACATGCTGCGTGCCTCAGCACTCGGCGGTCCCATTCTGTGAGCTTGTGCGGTCTACCACTTCGCAGCTGAGCCGTTGTTGCTCCTAGACGTTTCCACTTCACAATAACAGCACTTGTTGACTGGGGCAGCTCTAGCAGGCAATATGACGAGCTGACTTGTTGGAAAGGTGGCATACTATGACTGTGCCACGTTGAGAGTCACTGAGCTCTTCAGCGAGGCCATTCTACTGACAATGTTTGTGTATGGAGATTGCATGGCTGTGTGCTCGGTTCTATACACCTGTCAGCAAATGGTGTGGCTGAAAGGGGCGTCCACATACTTTTGTATATATAGTATACAACTTCAGTGTGAAATAACAGTTAATGTTCTTTAATCAGCACGTCCTCTCAAGCGTTAGGAACCAGGGAGTACTGCAGAGCCTCTCTGGTGCTGGGAGACTAGAAGGAGAGGAATTAGAAACATATATCATCTCCTGATAGTCGAATATCCATACAGATACAGGATTACTGTCACGGTCGTCCTCCTCTTCATTTGAAGAGGAGAGGCGAGATGGATCGGAAGACCAAAATGCGGCGTGGTATGTGTTCATCATTTATTTTACTACAGAAAAACACTGAACACTGAAAACCCTATACAAAACAATAAACGAACTAACAACCGTGAAGCTAATGCAAACTGCGAAACAAAGAAATGCCCCAAAACATAGAAAAACAAACATAGACTGCCCACCCAACTCACGCCCTGACCATACTAAATAAATACAAAACAAAGGAAATAAAGATCAGAACGTGACAATTACCAGAAGGACTGGAGTGAAAAGAGAGCAGCAGCAGTTGTTTGACCACAGACAGGGCTAGTGTACGGTATGTGAATATGGGGAAGTGTTTTTAAGTTCAATCCCCACATATTTTGATTTCCTTTTTACAAATGTAAAAATGTTCTTATTAAACAATCAAATGAGGAAACCCTGTTCCTGTCCACAACTGTGTTTGGCTTTGACCCAAGGGTAGATGACCACTCCATCCCCCCCCCCCCCCTGTGGGACAGTTGAGCTAACGTAGGCTAATGTGACTAGCATGAGGTTGTAAGTAACAAGAATATTTCCCATGACATAGACATATCTGATATGGGCAGCACATTTGGGCAGTCTTGATACAATATTTTTTAACATATATGCAATGGTTCATTGGATCAGTCTAAAACTTTGCACATACACTGCTGCCGTTTAGTGGCCAAAATCTAAATTGCGCCTGGGCTGGAATAATACATTATGGCCTTTCTCTTGCATTTCAAAGATGATGGTACAAAAAAATGCAAAAAAATATATGATCTTTTACCAGATCTAATGTGTTATATTATCCTACATTCATTCCACAAACTTCAAAGTGTCCTTTCAAATGGTATCAAGAATATGTATATCCTTGCTTCAGGTCCTGAGCTTCAGGCAGTTAGATTTGGGGATGCAATTTTAGGCGAAATTAAAAAAAAAAAAAGGGTCCCATCCTTGATTTAGATGACCTCAGCAGAACTTTCTCACTCCCCCCCCACCAGGGAGACCCAGTTACCGGAACTTCACGCTGATCCAGCTGAACAAGGAGTTATCTCCTTGAGGAGGAGCCACAATGTGATGCTCTTCTTCTGCGACGTCGACATTCATTTTACCCTGGACTTCTTTACTTCCTGCAGACACAATGCAGATCCCGGTGAGGAATGGGGGCTCCTACACTCTTTGAAGAAAGGGTTCCAAAAGGGTTCTTCAGTTGTCCCCATTGGAGAACCCTTTTTGTTTCCAGGTAGATGCCTTTTTTGCTTCCAGGTAGAACCCTCTGTGGAAAGGGTTCTACATGAAACCCAAAAGGATTCTACCTGGAACCAAAAATAGTTATTCGAAGGGTTCTCCTGTGGGGACAGCCAAAAAACCTGTTGAGGTTCTAGATAGCACCTTTTTTTCTAAAAGTGTAACGATCTATCAATCTGTCTGTCAGTATTTCTGTCAATGGAAGTTCTAATGGATTCCGATCTTGTCTCATTGCTGCAACTCCCCAAGGGGTTAGGGAGAGGCGAAGGTCGACTCATGCGTACTCCGAAATATTACCTGCCAAACCGTGTTTCTTAACACCCGCTCACTTAACCTGGAAGCCAGCTGCACCAAGGAGGAGGAAACACCATTCAACTGACGCCCAAAGTCAGCCTGCAGGTGCCCGCTAGAGCACGATGAGCCAAGTAAAGCCCCCCGGCTAAACCCTCCCCTGACCCAGACAACGCTGGGCCAATTGTGCAACGCCCTATGGGACTCCCGGCCACGGCCGGTAATGACACAGACTGTAGTAACGCCACAACACTGTGATGCAGTCCCTAACTTTGTTTTTCTAACTTTAGGTGATAGTGTTCCACCCATTGTTCTTCAGCCAGTACAATCCATCTCTTATCTACAATAATCACAGCCCCTCTCTTATTTTCAACAACAACTGGTCAGTCTCCTTACGACATCTGGGTGTGGAAATCCCTTCAAAAGCTGTGTTCACACAGGATACCTGTGTAAATGCAGCCAAAAATGCATAATACATTACATTGGGTTCTTTATATGATACTTATACATTGTGTCTTTCTGCAACAGGTGATAAGGAAGGACGCTGGATTCTGGAGAGATCTTGGGTTTGGAAAGTATAGGTCTGATTTCATCAACATAGGTAATATAACAATATGTTTTTTCATTGACTGACTGACTGACTGACTGACTGATTTATTTAGACAATTTGAATCTGTGATCTGCACAGGTGGGTTTGACCGGAACACCAAAGGCTGAAGTTTGGAGGATGTTCACCTGTACAGAAAGTACAGAAAGTACCTGCACTGCAAGCTGATGGTGATTCACTCTCCCTCCCGAGGCCTCTTCCACCTGTGGTATGAGAAGCAGTGTGCAGACGAGCTGCCGCCAGACAAGTATAAGATGTGTATGCAGACCAAGGCCATGAGTGAGGTCTCTCACAGGCACCTGGAGAGCTGTTCTTCACACAGGAGATCCAGGAGCATGAAGAGGTAAAAGCTAGAAACTGCCCCATAACCACATATCTAAGATCAGACTACCCTATCGCTTATCCTAAACTTAACCATTAGGGGGTTACACAATATCTGACCCTGGACCAGTGGTTAGGGTAATGAAATCAAAACACCTGGAGAGGAGAGACATCCTCTGGGTTTTGTTGAGAGAACAATGTCTTTCTCCTTCTACAGACTTAACACAGGGCCTGACGAGGGAGAGTATAGGGATGAGACATGAACTTTGTCATGACATGACAGAAACTTGATTGACATTTTTTTTAAATGGTGATGTCATGTAGGCATACTAACTCATTGTATGTCCTCTATTGCCACCTTCCTTCCTGTACTGAGTCTGAAAGCAGGGAGGTCAGAATAATATTTTACTGACTTTGTTGTATTGAGACTGTCAGCTTCAGATTATGCCTGCTATGGACTTTCAACTCAATGAAAATAATATTTTTTGCTTTATAACCGTGTCTGAATATGTAATACAAGGTCATAATGTTTTAAAGTTTTTAGTTATATGAATTGAAATATGAATTTAGAGAAACAGACTGTCTAAGCATATTCATATTTAGGCCTACGGTACTTCCCTCTTCTTAAAACTGGTGGACACTGAATAAAATATCCTGGCAAATAAATGACCACATTTGGATACATAAGCACAGTGGGTTCCCAAACATTCTGTGTTACCCATCTAATAGATAAAACCATGTTTGTAGCCACAACCCAAGCTTTACCCACAAACCAGGAGGAACTGGCTGGGACCCAACCAACCGACCTGGAGCCCATAACTTGGATAGATCAAGTAGTTAAAAGAATGCTGTAGTTAAAAGAATGCTGATTGCATGCACCATCCTAGCCTTTTATATGATTTGGGCATAGATGAGCAATTGGAGGTACGTCAGTATTTGTGGTGTTTCTGGTCTTGCATTAATAAATTGGGAGAGTCAATATTTCACAACCACTTCTCTCTGTCTCTTCCTGTGTGTGTCAGTGTGTGAGTGTGTGTTGTTTCTTGTTGTGTTATTTTTTGCAGGATGCACAGACATAACTGGTGTGTACTCACCACTGCCAGTAATCCATGGTCAGACATGTTTCGACACAGGATAGAACACTTTGGCTTGGTAGAACCTCTATAAAAATGTATACTTGCCACACAGGCTATAGATAGATTGTTTCATCTCTATTGTCACCTTTATTTTCATCATCCTTCTAAGGGTCAATATAATCATAGTAAATGAATTGATAATAGTTGGTTTTTGTTCCATTGAACACTTTTCCCACAATCAAGAAGTGGAGTTTCCTGCAGTGATGTAATCTCAATTTTGCATAGCTAGCGGGAGGGGTGGAGCGAGTCAAACATCGGGCGACGGCTGTCGTATTTCCTAGCAAGCACGCGATAGGCTCTTCACCTGATCCCACCTCCCTATCATAATCACAGCCAGAGGCCTGCCTGTTTTATTACCGGTGTATTTTACTGGAAGGACCAGGAGATTATGAGCGTCTTTTTTTCTTGCTTAATGAATCAGTTATATTATGAAGTTGGGTTGTGCGGATTCTAAAGGGCAATGAAAGGAAAACGTAGTGGTTTTAGGAATATGGCTGGTTTGTTTTTTAGACAGTAGCCCCCCTTGATAAAAAAAAACTAACATTTTGTTTTACATGTTTTTGGTTAGGTTTAGTAAGCCCTACAATATCGATTTTCTTTTTATATTTGTTTTATTGTTTTGAACAAATAGCGAGGCATGTTCCACCGATAGGCTGTCTCACATCTCGCCGAAAAAAAGCAGACAGACGCCGGACGCTCCGGAGTCTACGGCTTTGTCAAAGACAGAAGTCCAGAGACACAAGATGTTTGAGACTGGTAGAATCCCTCTCGTCCTTCTCGACGTAACCTGCCTTATCCTCGGTATGTAACCGACGTACTTACCATGTTGTTGGCAGTGTCAAGCCTTATAGAGTTCCTATTTCTATGAGAAGTTATTCTGCACTAGTCTACTGTAGCCTAAACACCAGTTATATTGGAGGTATCTCTTTATTACGACTATTGTAGCTAGGCTACATTATGACTATAGGTGCATGGGTTACTTCTATCTAACATTAAGTGTCTAAGTCTCTGAATGAATGGGTGTTATATTCCACTCCTCACCCACTACTAAAGATGTTGTGGTCAATAACACTGTTATAATTAAGCAAGTATGGCCAATATAGTACGGCTAAGGGCTGTTCTTAGACACGACGCAACGCTGAATGCCTGGATACAGCCCTTAGCCGTGGTATATTGGCAATATACCACAAACCAATCGAAGTGCCGTATTGCTATTATAAACTGGTTACCAACGTAAATAGAACAGGCAGTAACAATGACTTTTTTGTTTTACCAAGGCTTTCAGCTAGTCAGCATTCAGGGCTCTAACCACCCGGTTTATAATAGCATACAACACACAGTATGGATGTATATTATAAGAACTAGGGCCACGAGTTTTTCCTAACCCATGTCTTGACCAGGTAATAACATTGTGTTCTAGTTTTAGCTATAACTTATCTTATAACCTATAGCCTATATTGTATTCGATCATTCAGGCCCACAAGGTGTATTTGTTGATTTGAGTGTAGCCTTCTGGTTGCATATTAAACAACAGTCAGAGGGGTAGATCATGGGTTCAATGGGGTTCGGTTATTACATATTGACCACAACATGATTATGCCATTATCCGTAGTGTGTTCTAAAGTGTATGTGACTAATTCTCAAATTGGGGTACATTTCATATCCCTCGACTGCGGAGATGGACTCTTGATCTCGTGGTCTTTATCTAAACGCGGTCTGGGTCTTAATAGACGTACTCTAATATAGGGATTTGGCAAAAGGATCATCACACCATAGCACCGGGTTTTTGAGTTTTGGGTTGTTTTTTGCCACACATTTTAGTGTAACTAAAGATGGTGCAGTATTTTGTGATTTCGTGTGATGAAAGACAGTACAACACTACTATTATGAGAAAAAATAGTTTGTTTATGCCACAGGCAGGCTACAGTCGAGCAGAGATGGAGTCAAAACTGGAACTCTGTGAGAAAAACAAGACCCAAGCCAACCATCTTCAAACATCATAAAAATAATGTTGGCCCTCCGGTTTCCTCATTTTAAAAAGCAAGGTTGTCTAGCACTTTCGTGTTGTCTCATCCCTACTTAGTCAGATAACTCCGACAAGTCTTGTCAAGATATGGTACTTAGTGCGGTTAACCACGTGATCCTAAATCTGTGCCTAAGTGCAACTTGGAGTAAGTGTCTAGTGTAGCACTTTAAAACAATATCTAAATTTTCCCCACCTTTTGTGACCAATTAGAAGCAGTCAGAATGTTCAACGAAGGATGGCACATTGTGTCCATACTCCCCAACAGGACAGGCTCTAATCAAAGACCTGTGATTGCTACACTCTTAGAAAAAAGGGTTCCACAAGGGTTCTTCAGATTTCACCATAAGATTACCATTTTTGGTTCCAGGTAGAAACCTTTTTGGTTTTAGGAAGAACCCTTTTAGGTTCCATGTAGAACCCACTGTGGAAAATAGTTCTACATGGAAGACAAAAGGGTTCTAGTATGGGGACAGCCAAAGAACCCTTTAAGGTTCTAGAGGGCACCTTTTTTTCTAAGAGTGTAGTTAACTAATTTAGGCTGGAATCTGCCGACAGGGGTTGATTGTGCTTTACTGGCCAGAATCAAGATAGAGCAAGTCTGGTCGTGTAACCTGAGTGATTCAAATAGCAAATTAAGTTACTTCAGCTGTGAAGAGAGTAAGTGGGTTGAATAGAAGGTTATTTTAAGAAGCAACAACCCTAGTTCGAAATTACACCAAACTTGGTTGAACTTTGAAGCTGATGAAGACTGACACTGTGAATTGGGAATCGTGGGTCGTAGTATATGTAGCCTTCTGCTAGGTACAAATAAATGATGCAAGAGAGATGGCTTACCTCGAGAGACTGAACGAGATATCAGGACATGGAATTCTTCATTGGTATCCTGTTGTATAGTTAGACCTGTGTTTTCCATATTTCGCTTGGTGAAGGCCTAATTGTGAACATGTTGTGGAGTGTGAGAGATCAGATGAGAGCAGTGTAGCGTAAGAGAGTAATTCACTCTGTTACAGGTGATTTGGACTGTGTGCCTGAGTGAGTCTGGCTGAGTGTCAGAAGCATTTAGACATCCATGCCAGTGTAGCACATGGAGATGTGTGAAACTTACTCCTCAGCTTGAAGGGTCCCCCCCGCTTTTCGCCAGCCACCGACTGGTAAGATGCTTCAGGAACGCGGTCACGTGCTAGTAAGGTAGAGCTACTGGGTTCGATCCTCGGTGTGAGCTGAATCAGGAGGAAGTGGTACTCACTAAGCAAGCATCTCCATCAAATCATGTTATCGTTAGTTAGGCCAGCTAACCTTAACTGAAACATCCTGCGCTGACTCATCGACTAGCTAGCCTGGTTGCCAGTCTGTTTCAGAGTAGTAAGGCTCATTCATTTTAGAAACAGGTGTTCTCTGATTTTCCTATTGTTTTTGTTCATTTATGGGGGTTGATATGCTGTCCACTTACTTTCTAGACTCTATTATTTAAGAACGTGTTGTGTCCCTCCTTTATTGAATTGACTTTTACATTTATTTGTTACCTTGGTAATGAGTGGGCTATTTGGTAAGGTCAGAGGGAGGTCAGAGCAGGAGAGAATGGTATAATCAAATCAAGTGAAAGCATGAACAAGCACGCCTTATTTGCATATTGATTTTCATCAGGTTTTGCCTACCAAGTTCCTTTTTCCTGTGACGGTTTGGTCAACAGCGTGTTTTACAGAATTACAGCAGAACCTTAAAAGTATGTTTACAAAGGCTAGTTTGAGCTAGGAGACCTATTTCTGATTATCACTATCTTTATTTGTCTCTCTCTCTCTCCAGTTGGGCTTCCCTTTGTGATCCTCACCCCTCAGCACAATCCCTTCAAAAGGGGTTTCTTCTGTAATGATGAGTCCATCAGATACCCCCTGAAAGAGGACACCATATCCTACCAGTTACTGGGGGGAGTCATGATCCCTTTCACACTGATTGTGGTAAGTCATTACCTTCGCTCTGTTCTCAGATGTTCTCTTTAACATATTTGAGACAATATGTCAATCTATTCGATTCACCTCAGTTAAAGATGACTTCTCTTGCTTTCACAGGTAGTCAGTGGTGAGTGCCTTGGCGTCTATATGACTCATATAAAGACCAAATCGTCCTTGGGGACTATCTACGTGGCACACATCTACAAAGCAGTGGGCAGCTTCCTGTTCGGGGCTGCTGCTAGCCAATCACTGACGGACATTGCCAAGTACTCGATTGGTCGTCTGCGTCCCCACTTCCTGGCTGTGTGTAAGCCTATGTGGGACCGTATCAACTGCATTGCTGGAGGCTACATCGAGAACTTCACCTGTACCGGGGACAAAAACATGGTGGATGAGGCCAGGTACAGTAGAGGTTTCCTAGGGTTACATCCCAATAGATGATATTGCTGCAAAATCGAGACTGAAAAACGTTGAACTCTACTGGCAAATGTAAGCTCGAAAGATGTTTGCGAGGCTGTAAACCCAGTTTCCCCTAATCTTTTTTTTGTCTTCTGTTTTAGACTTTCCTTTTTTTCTGGTCACTCATCCTTCTCTATGTACTGTATGCTGTTCCTAGCAGTAAGTAAAGCAGTGGGCATACTGTGCTCATTGTTACATACAGTGATGCTACAACAGTTCAGTTCTTTCTCTGTCCCCAAGCAATAGCTCCCTTTCATGATGTTGATGGTGTCCTTCTTCCCTCTCTCTTTTAGCTGTACATCCAGGCCAGACTGCAGACAGAGTGGGCCAGGCTCCTCAGACCCACCATCCAGTTCTTCCTGATGGCAACGTCCATCTACGTGGGGCTGTCACGCGTCTCAGACTACAAACACCACTGGAATGACGTACTTACTGGCCTCCTGCTGGGGGCGATAGTTGCGATACTCACGGTGGGTAGCTAGCTATAGGCCAACGGTTCCCAACCAGTTTGCCTTGAGGGACTCTCATGTGTGCCTAAAAACTTTTTAACACTCACTTATAAATGTGACCTGTGGAATGCACATGGAATTTTGATTTGGGAGCACTACTGCCTGTCAGACAATACATTTATTTATTTATTTTGTACCTTTATTTAACTAGGCAAGTCAGTTAAGAACAAATTCTTATTTTCAATGACGGCCTAGGAACAGTTGGTTAACTGCCTGTTCGGGGGCAGAACGACAGATTTGGACCTTGTCAGCTCGGGGGTTTGAACTTGCAACCTTCCGGTTACTAGTCCAACGCTCTAACCACATTAAATGGCACATGTTTACGTCTGTATCGTTGTTTCAAGTCCAGTGCGCTCAGGCTGGTGTTACATTTGTGTCATTTGACTTTGTCTGTGAAAACCATTAGCACAGGCAAGTCTGATTAGGCTTAGCCAGAATCATTTATTTCTTATTATATGGCTCTGGGCTTAGCTATACTACCATAGAAACAAACAGAGCATGGCATTGAGTTTGTGACTGCACCTTTACCGTGAAAAGAAACGCTTGTCTGTAGCCCAAACCATTCAAATCTGAAGAACTATTTTACAATTTTCTGGCACAGATTCGCTATTTAATCTATAAAAAATGTTTGTCACAGAAAATAGATGATCTGCAGTATGGATCAGAGGAGATGGCAGTGATTACCACTATTTTAGGTGTGCCGCCGAATTGTATTTCCCATCAAGATGTTCCACGGTTCAAAACATTTTGGGGAACCACTGCTATAGGTTATAGACACAGGTGGGCCTGGGCACTGGCCCAGCCAGATTGACAACAGGCCCAGCCAATTAGGGTAAACACGTAAAGTAAGTTGATAGCCACTTGTTGTAGTTCATTATTCACATTGACACAGGTAGCTAGTTAAATGCATAATAGTGGGCACCTTATGTTTCTGCATTGAATTATATATGAACAAACCATGTAGTACCATTCCTTTAGAGACAACATCATTCATGTTTATACTGTATCACTGCAAGTAGTTTCCTCGGTGTCCGTCTCCATTGTATAAGAAATGCTGTCCTCTCCTCTCCCAACATAGGTGTTCTGTGTGTCCGATTTCTTCAAGACGCCTGTTGATCCAGTAGAGATACAAGAGGAGACGTCCCACCCCAGTCTACAGGACAACCCTGCAAATGGGATCCACTACGGAAGCACAGAATGAAGCTCTGACTACAACATGGACAATGCATTGAGGACAAGTAGCATGTTAAGCTAGCTACAACTACTTGCCATCCGCTTCAGAGGACTATGGTTATTTATTTCCATGCATTTCAGGTCATTGGCATTGACTGTTGTGGAAATATCATGTTGCCTGAGCCCTGTAGACAGATGTTAAGTCCTCTCAGAGCCAATGATCTTGCCTATGTGTGTTGAGCTAACGGTCCTTGTGTTCAATTCCTGGTCTTTGTGTGCAATTGCGGTGCGAGGTCTGCTCTTGTTGGAACAGTTGGGATTGCATTGGTTTGAGGATTGTGTTTGAAATGAATGATATTCAAGTTTGTTACAGTGAGTAATGAGTGTCCATGTGTGTAGCCTGGCCAATAATAAGTCTTACACCTGGGAATGAAATACCACGACTGTCCCAAAGCTTAAATGAAAGTCAGGAGACTTACTGAGCTCTGCAATGATGTGCTATGTACTGTATATATTTTTTTAATACTGCCTTCGCCAGATTGTTGCTGACACTTGCTCAAAGCTCCCTGGAAACTCCTTACACATGTGTCCAAGTGTAGAAATCATGGCGACAAATACACAAATTAACTTTTTGACATTTGTATGCAAATGTACTGTTGTAAAAACGGTGTTTTGAGCTTTTCGGAAAACAAAATGCTAGCCATGTGACACAAATAAAGATGGAATTCCATTTTGGTACTTTGGTACAACTGTGTCTGAGACACATTTTGTGAACTGTAGAAGTGTGTGCGTTTAGTGAGATCGTGAGGAACTACCCATACAGAAAGTCCAAAACCATAACTGTCACATTGATGTAAATGGATGTCATCAATGGATGTCCCATTGATGTAAAGGATCTCTTTTAGAAGTAAGAGTTAGGGAGGTAAGGCAGGGTGGGGTCAAAACACACATATTCCTTTCCTAATGTTCCTCAAGAGCCAAAGTACAGACTTCAGACGAAAATATAGAGGCGTACTCACCACAAGTCTGGAACTACATATTTGTGTTCTGTCTCACACTCAGCTGTTGTGGGTGTGTCCTCAACTTTCAGCCACACCCATAGACATTATGGACATGCAAATGGTAATTAAATCATCTTCAAATTAATAACATTCTTATGTAACATGCACCATAGTCCTTTCACTAACAACTGCTGTCATTGCTTAGTTGCTGGCCAGCAACTGCTCAAACAGTGAGGTACTATCAGTTATACTACAGTTGAAGTCGGAAGTTTACATACACCTTAGCCAAATACATTTCAACTCAGTTTTTCACAATCCCTGACATTTAATCCTAGTAAAAATTCCCTGTCTTAGGTCAGTTAGGATCACCACTATATTTTAAGAATGTGAAATGTCAGAATAATAGTAGAGTGATTTATTTCAGCTTTTATTTCTTTCATCACATTCCCCGTGGGTCCGAAGTTTACATGCACTCAATTAGTATTTGGTAGCATTGCCATTAAATTGTTTAACTTGGGTCAAACGTTTCGGGTAGCCTTCCACAAGCTTCCCACAATAAGTTGGGAGAATTTTGGCCCATTCCTCCTGACAGAGCTGGTGTAACTGAGTCAGGTTTGTAGGCCTCTTTGCTCGCACGCGCTTTTCAGTTCTGCCCACAAATTGTCCATAGGATTGAGGTCAGGGCTTTGTGATGGCCACTCCAATACCTTGACTTAAGCAATTTTGCCACAACTTTGGAAGTATACTTGGGGTCATTGTCCATTTGGAAGACCCATTTGCGACCAAGCTTTAACTTCCTGACTATCTTGAGATGTTGCTTCAATATATCCATATAATTGTCCTTCCTCATGATGGCGTCTATTTTGTGAAGTGCACCAGTCCCTCCTGCAGCAAAGCACCCCCACAACATGATGCTGCCACCCCTGTGCTTCACGGTTGGGATGGTGTTCTCTGGCTTGCAAGCCTCCCCTTTTTCCCTCCAAACATAACGATGGTCATTATGGCCAAAAGGTTAGATTTTTGTTTCATCAGACCAGAGAACATTTCTCCAAAAAGTACAATCTTTGTCCCCATGTGCAGTTGCAAACTGTAGTCTGGCTTTTTTTTTATGGCGGTTTTGGAGTAGTGGCATCTTCCTTGCTGAGCGGCCTTTCAGGTTATGTTGATTTTGGACTCGTTTTACTGTGGATATAGATACTTTTGTACCTGTTTCGTCCAGCATCTTCACAGGGTCCTTTGCTGTTGTTCTGGGATTGATTTGCACTTTTCGCACCAAAGTACGTTCATCTCTAGGAGACAGTCTCCTTCCTGAGCGGTATGATGGCTGCGTGGTCCCATGGTGTTTATACTTGCGTACTATTATTTGTACAGATGAATGTGGTACCTTCAGGCGATTGGAGTCTACAATTTATTTTCTGAGGTCTTGGCTGATATCTTTTGATGTTCCCATGATGTCAAGCAAAGAGTCACTGAGTTTGAAGGTAGGCCTTGAAATACATCCACAGGTACACCTCCAATTGACTCAAATTATGTCAATTAGCCTATCAGAAGCTTCTAAAGCCATGACACCATTTTCTGGAATTTTCCAAGCTGTTTAAAGGCAGTCAACTTAGTGTATGTAAACTTCTAATCCACTGGAATTGTGACACAGTGAATTATAAGTGAAATAATCCGTCTGTAAACAATTGTTGGAAAAATGACTTGTGTCATGTACAAAGCACATGAGATGATATTTATCATATAGAGATGATATTCATCATATTCAAAGGAAAGGAGCAATCTGCAGTTGTTTCAATCATTTTTGTACTTATAAATTAATATATACCCATTTATTCTTGAAGAATATAACTTATAAAAGCCTCATGAACTAGGTTTAACTGTCATTCCCCATCAGAACCCAAAATATTAAGTTGTTTTACTCCAATGTTTGTAAGCGCCCTACATTTAAACACTATACAGCCTCAAACCATGTTTAAAACTATCATTTTAATATCATGGATGGTCAGTCCTTCCAGTATGCATAGCTCTTTCTAGAAATTTGAGTGGTAACATTTCTCTTGATCAGCTTTTTACCAAAACAGTCATGGGATCGCCGCTCTGCAGATTGGTCCTTTAATTTCTCTGTTTCAAAGTTCTCATGAGACTACAAAGGGTAAGATACTACTTTAAAAAATCTATTGAATAGAAGGAAATGTAATGTTCACCATATGATGTTCATGTGAAATACATTTATGTTCATGTGACTATACAAGCTGGTACTGTTTATTTGATTTAATAAAGGGTCTGAACCACTGATACCGGAGAAAGATCTTTAGGATAAAAAAAATACAACACTACTATTCCTCTCTACTAGATGAACCAGTTGTCATGGTTAAGTACGCATGAAATGTGCAGAGGTCAAATGTGGTTTTGAATACCATAAACGGACGGCTGCTAAACACAAAGAAAAGGCACATACACATTCATATGGTTTATTTAACCAGTCAACTTCCACTTGGTGTTCTCAAACTTGCTGAAGATCTCATCTCTGTTCAGGTTGGACTCGCTCAGTTTCAATTTGTGATCAGACTCGTGTTTCACTTTGATAAATGTAACCATATCTTTATCACTGAGCTTGTTCTGATCCTAGCCACTCTCACCAGGCTACGAAAGAGACTTTTGACCCAGACATGTCTTCATTGACAGAAGCCCCATTAATACTGACACTGCGCTCACACTTGTCAAGCAATGCACTGTGTTCAAATGAATCAACTGGGAAAATGCTGTTAAATACACTAATTATATATAACAGTTTAGTGAAAAGAAACTACTAGAAATAACACATGTAATTCAGATGACATTGTCTGCTCGCATGCGAGCAGACAACCAGATCAACTACCACACTCTAGTGGACAAACATTGCAGCGGGGAGGTAAATGAATGACCTTATGTCTGACTGTAGCAAAGGATTTGACAAGTAAAACTCCGAAATGAATAACCCATCCTTTTCAGAGTTCGGTCTTACATGAAATGCAAGATCAAATTGTATTACTAAGAGTAATAACATTTTGACAATCATGTGCCGACTTACTGGGGTTGCCATTGTTTCAATACGAAAAAGGGCTGTATTGGTCCAGATTTATGGGTGAGAGGCTGTATTAGATATACCTCTCGTAATCATGTCTGTTTTACAATAAGTGTGGATACTTTTATTTCCATCATATCAAATGAGTTACACCCACCATTCCAGCTTTACAGAAACTGGACACTCATGAGCTCTGCCAGCGACAGATATTTCCCAACAGACATTCCAACAGTTGCTAAACAATCAATGCCATACATTTCTTTCCAACAATGAAATGCTTTATGGTTGATTGTGCTACATTTCTTGTGATGCAAAAGTGACGATTTTGATATCCTGTAATTGAGACCACCCAAATGTGTTTATTTTAACTCATGAAATTCATGAACAAAGTCACAAGATATTTAGAGTAGTTTGAGTAAATAAAGACCCACAGTGGGCGAAACAGTTACTGCATTAGAACAGAGCGCAGGAATTATTTTTCACATGACATTTTATTCCCTTCAACTGGATAATCTGCTGGACCGGCACAGTCTACCACGAACAGTCAAATTTTACCACAGCTCTCTAGGGTTGTACAATTTTATTTCTTCTTAGGAGAAATCTGTACATTGAGGTTCTGGCCTTCAGTGTTTCACATACATATAATATTAGGACAATGCGACAGACCGTAAGCACACTGAAGGATCAGGAGCAGTTTCGCTCTTTACTCAAAGCTGGACAGGAAGGTCAACACAATCTCCTTCAGTTTGGCGTCAGCTGTCGGTGAGATCATACCATCGGTCCTGGAATAAAAACGAGTCTCATTACTACAGATTAAATTCATATCAACCTTCATAATGATTAACGTCAGCCATAGATATTTACTGATTACTCAGATGGCCCCGTTACCTGATGGTGGTGAGCAGGTCCTGGTGCTGGCTGAGGACGTGTACAAGGAAGGCCTTCTCAAACCTGGTGATCTTGGAAGGGTCCATCTTGTCCAAGTGACCTCTGACACCAGCGTAGATGACTGTCACCTGCTCCTCAATGGCCATGGGGCCTGGGGGAGGGAGAGAAAGTAAAATAAAAATACATGTCTCCACAAATTAAGGAGTGGCCCTGGTTGACAACATACAAAATGTTAAACTTTTTTAGCACGCTGGGTGGTGACACTCACAGTACTGTCCCTGTTTGAGCAACTCAGTGAGGCGGACACCCCTGTTGAGCAGCTGCTGGGTGGCAGCGTCCAGGTCAGAGCCGAACTGGGCAAAGGCAGCCACCTCACGGTACTGGGCCAACTCTAGCTTCATGGTACCAGCCACCTACACACAGTAAAGGACCACAATCGTATTATGGATTTAGGAGACTGATTCCAAGTGAGAAAATACTCTAGGGTAACTGGTGAACTGCAATGAAATAAAAAGTTTGTCTGCATTTATCTGATGTATAATATCAGTCCCCTTAGAGCCCCGGGTCACACCTGCTTCATGGCCTTGGTCTGGGCAGCCGATCCGACTCTGGACACAGACAGACCCACATTGATGGCTGGGCGGATACCTTTGTAGAACAACTCAGTCTCCAAGAAGATCTGCAGGGGAGAGAGCACACTTCTGTTTAGGGATTACATTAAACTTTGATAAGCTGACTGGAGGATAAGGCAAGTGGGGCCAATAATGATATGACCACTCTCCACACCGCACCCACCTGTCCGTCAGTGATGGAGATGACGTTGGTAGGGATGTAGGCAGACACGTCTCCAGCCTGGGTCTCAATGACGGGCAGAGCGGTCAGGGAGCCACCTCCGAAGTTGTCGTGCATCTTGGCAGCTCTTTCCAGCAGACGGGAGTGTAGGTAGAACACGTCACCGGGGTAGGCCTCGCGACCAGGGGGACGACGCAGCAGCAGGGACATCTGACGGTAGGCTACAGCCTGGAGGGATTTAGGAGGGATGCGAATACAGCTGTTAAACATGGGTAGATTAACAGAGCCTGGTTCCTTTATTTTATCTTCATGAAGCAGCATCACATTCAAGACTTTACTCAGCCCAGACTTCCCCCTTCTCACCTGCTTGGACAAATCATCATAGATGATGAGGCCGTGCTTGCCGTTGTCTCTGAAGAACTCTCCCATGGAGCAGCCAGAATATGGGGCCAGGTACTGCAGGGGAGCAGCATCAGAGGCTGTAGCAGACACCACAATGGTGTATTTCATAGCATCAGCGTCAGTCAGCCTCTTCACCAGCTGGGCCACAGTGGATCTCTTCTGGCCAATGGCAACATAGATACAGTACAGCTTCTTCTTCTCATCTTTGCCTTCGTTGAAACGCTTCTGGTTGATAATGGTGTCAATGGCAATAGCAGTTTTGCTGTTAGAATAGAAGAGGGAATTTGTATTAGATTACAGTTCTAGTGTCAGAGTAAGCAAATAATTACTACAAATATAACTGCATGGCTTTAAAGTTGAATGGGAGGCAATAGAAAATGGTTGAAGCGCTGTCTACTACCCTCCAGGTAAAGGCAAATTAAGTGTAGTTAGTAGAACATTAACACATTCACAATTGTTTGACACATTGAACATGCAGAGTTGTAATCCCCAAATAGCCCGACTACGGGATAGATGGCACCTGGCCATTTGTTTACCCAGTCTGCCGGTCACCGATGATCAGCTCACGCTGGCCACGGCCAATGGGCACCAGGCTGTCCACGGCCTTGATACCCGTCTGCATGGGCTCCTTCACAGAGATACGGGGGATGATGCCAGGGGCCTTCAGACCCACACGCCTACGGATGCTCGACCCAAGAGGACCCTGAGGGACAAAGAAGGGTTAACGCTATTCTGATCAGACCCGATATGCCCAGACCAAAGTAAACCTGTAGTCGCAACCCAAGGACCCTAGATCTGAAAGGATCAGGTGGGAGATCTTTTTTTATTCTGTGGAATCCAATATGTTTGGGTATAAAAATACATCTTCATGAATTCTTAAAATGAACTAACGTTATGTTATACTATTAACTATGAATGTTTTCAAGAGTGCGCCGACAGACATGGTCTTCCTGTTCCTACCTCATCCTATACAACTACTTTCCTATTCATATACTGTCCATACACATACAGTTCCTTCAGAATGTATTCATATCCCTCTATTGCACATTTTGTTGCGTTACTGCCTGAATTCAAAATGGATTAAATAGATTTCACGATCACTCATCCACACACAAACGGAAAACATGTTTAGAAATGTTGGCAAATTTACAAAAAAAATGAATACAGAAATCTCATTTACGCAAGTATTCACACCCCTGAGTCAATAGCTATGGTCACTAGCTGTGTTCAAATACTCATACTAGCTGCACTATGTGTGACGTTAATTGAGTATGTAGTATGCTTATTATTCATAGTATGCCAAAAGTTCCTGGATGTCGTACTACAGCCAAAATACAAAGTATACATGCAGTGGACACCATTTCTGTGCTTTTAGGGTCCATAATGCAAATCTTCAGAAAATGAGCGTGGCTTAACATTTTCAGATTTGAAGAAAATATGCAGCCTAAGTCTGAGGAAAGCTACACTACGTTAGCTGACAATTTGTTAGCTACGTTTCCCTTACAAACAGCATATCATTAATGCAGTTGCTTGTTAGCTAGCTACCTAACGTTAGTTGGCTAATACATCGAACTTGCCAGTATTTTAACTATACGCCATCTAACTACCCACCCAACGTGTATGGACTTGATTATTCATGTCATTCTTAGCGGTATAGTTGTGCGTTCTCAATGGACATTGTGAAGTTGTAAGATGTCTTGCTAGTCATTTGTTACGCTAACAAGCTAGCAAGAAGTAACACAGCAACAGCATCAACTTCCGGTAGACAAGCGATAGGAGTATTCAAACACAGCTAATGTTAGAATCTTTGGAAGCAATTACAGCTGTCAGTCTCTGGTTAAGTCTAAACTTTGTACAATACTTGCACATTTCTTTTAAATTCTTCAAGATCTGCCAAGTCGGTTGTTGATCATCGCTAGACAACTATTTTCAGGTCTTGCCATACATTTTCAAGTCGATTTAAGTCAAAACTGTAACTAGGCCAACTTATGGTAAACAACTTATGTACATTTGTCCTTGTGTTTTGGGTTATTGTCCTGCTGAAAGGTCAATTTGGCTCCCAGTGTCTTGTGGAAAGCAGACTGAACAAAGCTTTCCTATGCTTATCGCTATTATGTATACGTGTGTGTGTGTGTGTGTGTGTGTGTGTGTGTGTGTGTGTATATATATATATATATATATATATATATATTTTAAAACTCCCAAGACAAGCATACCCATAACATGATGCAGCCACCACCATGCTTGAAAATATGAAGAGTGGTACTCAGTGCTGTGTTGGATTTACCCCAAACATAACACTTTGTTTTCAGGACAAAGTTAATTTAGTTAAGGCCTCCCAAGTGGTACAGCAGTCTAAGGCACTGATCAGTGTTAGAGCCAGCACTAAAGATCTGGGTTTGATCCCGGGATGTGTAGCAGTCGGCCGTGACCAGAAGACATAAGGTAGCGCACAATTGGCCCAGCATCGTCCGAGTTAGGCCAGCTGGAATGTCCTTGTCCCATCACGCTCTAGTGACTCACTGTGGCGTCCGGGGGCATTGAACGCTGGCGTTGGTCGCCAGCTGTACGGCGTTTCCTCAGACACATTGGTGGGGGCTGACTTCAGTGGTAAAAGAGCAGTGCGGCTTGGCAGGGTCATGTTTCAGAGGGCGCATGGTTCTCAACCGCCGGCTCTCCCGAGTACACACGGGAGTTGCAGTGATGGGACAAAACTAACTACCAATTAGATATCACAAAATTGGGAAGAATTAAAAAAAGATATATACACTGCTCAAAAAATAATGGGAACACTAAAATAACACTTCCTAGATCTGAATGAATGAAATATTCTTATTAAATTATTTTCTTTACATAGTTGAATGTGCTGACAAAATCACACAAAATTGATCAATGGAAATCAAATGTATCAACCCATGGAGGTCTGGATTTGGAGTCACACTCAAAATTAAAGTGGAAAACCACACTACAGGCTATTCCAACTTTGATGTCATGTCCTTAAAACAAGTCAAAATGAGGCTCAGTAGTGAGTGGCCCCCACGTGCCTGTATGACATTCCTACAACGCCTGGGCATGCTCCTGATGAGGTGGCGGATGGTCTCCTGAGGGATCTCCTCCCAGACCTGGACAAAAGCATCCGCCAACTCCTGGACAGTCTGTGGTGCAACAGGCGTTGGTGGTTGGAGCGAGGCATGATGTCCTAGATGTGCTCAATTGGATTCAGGTCTGGGGAACGGGCGGGCCAGTCCATAGCATCAATGCCTTCCTCTTGCAGGAACTGCTGACACACTCCAGCCACATGAGGTCTAGCATTGTCTTGCATTAGGAGGAACCCAGGGCCAACCACACCAGCATATGGTCTCACAAGGGGTCTGAGGAGCTCATCTCAGTACCTGATGGCAGTCAGGCTACCTTTGGCGAGCACATGGAGGGCTGTGCGGCCCCCCAAAGAAATGCCACCCCACACCATGACTGACCCACCACCAAACCGGTCATGCTGGAGGATGTTGCAGGCAGCAGAACGTTCTCCACGGCGTCTTCAGACTGTCACATGTGCTCAGTGTGAACCTGCTTTCATCTGTGAAGAGCACAGGGCACCAGTGGCGAATTTGCCAATCTTGGTGTTCTCTGGCAAATGCCAAAGCACCGCCAGCATTCAAAAGTGACCAAAACATCAGCCAGGAAGCATAGGAACTGAGAAGTGGTCTGTTGTCCCCACCGGCAGAACCACTCCTTTATTGGGGGTGTCTTGCTAATTGCCTATCATTTCCACCTGTTGTCTATTCCATTTGCACAACAGCATGTGAAATTTGTCAATCAGTGTTTAATTATTGCTTTATGGTTGCATGTTTTGGAATATTTTTTTTCTGTACAGGTTCTCTTCTCACCGTCATGGAGGTTAGTATTGTGGAGTAATAACTACAACGTTGATCCATCCACAGTTCTATCACAGCTATTAAAACTAACTGCTTTAAACTTCACTATTGGCCTCATTGTGAAATCCCTGAGTGGTGTCCTTCCTCTCTGGCAAAGTTTGGAAGGACAGCTGTATATTTGTTGTGATTGGGTGTATTAATACACCATCCAAAGTAATTAATACATGCATCATGCTCAAAGGGATATTCAATGTCCACTTATTAAAAAAAAAATTTAAAAAAAAGTTTTTTTTAAACCAAATCTACCAAGAGGTGTCCTTTGCAAGGCATTGGAAAATCCTCCCTTGTCTTTGTGGTTGAGCCTGTGTTTGAAATTCACTGCCCGACTGAGTGAATGTACAGATATTTGTTTGTGTTGGGTACCGAGAGAGTAAAAAATAATGTTAAACACTATTGCACAAAGTCAATGCAACTAAAGATAGATTTTTTTACTGCTGAACTTATTTAGGCTTGCCATAACGGGGTTGAATACTCATTACTCAAGACATAAGCTTTTCATTTTTAATTGATTTGTAAAACATTTGACATTATGGGGCAGTCTGTAGGCCAGTGACTTTTTTTTATTATGTAAAAATATATATACATTCAGGCTGTAACAAAATGTGGAAAAAGTAATGTGTGAATACTTTGAAGGCACTAAATCCATCTATTCCAGACTGACATTGTTCTTTCTGATCTCTTTAATTTTAGGGATTTGTGTGTATTACTGCACTGTTGGAGCTAGAAACAAGCATTTTGTGGCACCTGCAATAACATCTGCAATGTGTGCACGACCAACAATATTTGATGAATAACAACTACATAAATCTGCCCTCACCTTCCCGTCGATGGCATTGCCCAGAGCGTCCACCACACGACCCAGCAGCTCCACACCCACTGGTACGTCCACGATGGCACCAGTCCTCTTCACAATGTCACCCTCTTTGATCAGCTTGTCATTACCAAACACCACAACACCAACATTGTCAGGCTCCAAGTTCAGAGACATACCCTAGAAAAGAGGAAAGAAGATGTTTCGTTAAAATATACTGATTGACGACAGTAGTAGATGGAAAAGCGTAATCTGTTAAGTTTAAAAATGGTTCAGTTCAGATTCATAAATTTCTCCTAGATCTGCACCTTGAGCCCAGAGGAGAACTCCACCATCTCCTCAGCCTGAACATTCCTGAGACCATACACTCTGGCGATACCGTCACCAATGGACAGCACACGACCAGTCTCTTCCAGATCAGCACTGGTGTCAGCACCCAGGATCTTCTCCTCCAGGATGGAGGACACCTCGGCAGTGCCTAAAATGAAAAAAGAAACACAATTTACATTAAAACTGGTCGAGCTGCCCAGTGACACAAGCCTACCAGACAAGCTAAATTAAGTCTATGCGCGCTTAGAGGCAAGCAGCACTGAAGCATGCATGGGAGCAGCAGCTGTTCCGGACGCTGTGTGATCATGCTCGCCGTAGCCTATGTGAGAAAGACCTTTAAACAGCCCTAGACCCACTCCAATTTACATACCGATCTATCTACAGATGACGCAGTCTCTATGGCACTCAACACTGCCCTTTCGCATATAGAACGCTGAGCTTTAGTCAACACCATAGCACCCTCAAAGCTCATCACTAAGCTAAGGACCCTGGGACTAAACACCTCCCTCTGCAACAGGATCCTGGACTTTGACGGGCCGCCCCCAGGTGGTAAGGATACGCAACGCCACATCTGCCACGCTGATCATCAACACGGAGGCCCCTCAGGGGTGCATGCTTAGTCCACTCCTGTACTCTGTTCACCCACTCCTGTCATGTTCACCCATGACTGTGTGGCCAAGCACTACTCCAACACCATCATTAAGTTTTCCGACGACAACAGTGCCTGATCACCGACAACGATGAGAGCCTATAGAAAGGAGGTCAGAGACCTGGAAGTGCGGTGCCAGAACAACAGCCTCAACCTCAATGTGATAAAGACAAAGGAGATGATCGTGGACTACAGGTAAATGAGGGCCAAGCACGCCCCCATTCTCATCGATGGGGCTGTAGTGGAGCAGGTTGAGAGCATCAAGTCCAAGCAAACCAAAACAGTTGTAAAGAGAGCATGACAACACCTATTCCCTCTCAGGAGACTGAAAAGATTGGGCATGGGTCCTCAAAAAGTCATACAGCTGCACCGTCGACAGCATTCTGACAAGTTGCATCACCGCCTGGTATGGCAACTGCTCAGCCACACTGGTTTATCATCTATGCATAGCTAACTCCACCTACATGTAGACTAACCTGTAGCCCCGCACACCTGTACCCCCTGTATATAGCCTCGTTATTGTTGTTCTTGTATGCTTCAGTTTATTTTGTAAATATTTGTCTTCAAACTGCATTTTTGGTAAGGGCTTGTAAGTAATAATTTCATGGTAAGGTCCACGTACTCGGCACATGTGACAAATAAGAACGATTTTCATTTTTTGTTCATATAATATCACCATAGAGTCATCTCAGTTTATACAGGGGCAAAGTAAGATAGCAACATTATGTTTTTGTTTTCAAATGTCATCTAAACCTAATGTGCCCAGCTCAATATTAAGTGAAACTTGTGGCAAAACTGGATTCCTGATCCAAGAACAGAAGGTCATTCCTTGAGTCCCCATTCTCTCTATACTTACCGGTCTTCGCAGCAAGACATGGTCTGTGTGTGTGGAGGTGATTCACTCCTACGCAGGCGGCGGCAACATTCTTGGACACCTACAATTAATGAAAGCGTGATCGGTTGTTAAAAACAAGTGTAATTGAACCGCAAAGAAATTGCACAATAAACTGGAATACGTTACAAACAAAACATGGCATAAGCGCTAGGCGTCAGCCCAAGTAACGTTAGCTAATAGCTAGCTAGGTTGTGCGCAAGTAGTCCTCCTTTGACAGCTGGCCTATGAAAAATATAAATCCAACTAAGCAACCAATAAAAAAAAGAAAGAAAATCGACCTTTTCAAAGCATAGGCTAGACACTACAGCTAAATATACTTACAGAAGCAAGCTTGTAGTATTTTCGCGCGAAGGGAGCATTCAGCATGTAAAGCGATCCTGACCTTCAGAAATTAGCTAACTAGCTGATAGCATGCTAACCTAGTCAGCTTGCTAGCACAGCCATTTTATATGGGGCCGTAGCGTTAGTTCAAGTGCGCATAAGCGCGTTGAACGTGCAAATCTAAACGAAATGTGAAATTAACGAGTTATAAAAACAGTAAACCTAGCAAATTAACGTTACCAAATAAATATCAATACGGTACGTCGAGTGACATACGTGTCCTTTCTTGGACATGTCGTTCTGGGACGAGCGCGTGAAGGTGGCGGCCTGTATGTACCCTTCACATACCCACTGCATTCACAATGACATTTTAAATCGTGCAATACTAAATGTCTTCTATTCAACATCCAAATCAATGCAATACTCACAAATCCAGCACGTCTGGGCAGGCTCCTGGCCAGAGCCGCTGCAACTCGCACAGATAACATTTCGAATGGGACTTGTCCTCCACCACCTGCAAAGACCAGCTAGCTGTACTTGGAGGGTGTGCGAATGGCCGAAAACGAACCTCTTCTTCTTCTTTTTATGTCATCCGTGATGTCAGGCTGTCATTTCAAAGCATTACTGCCATCTACTGCAGCGGAGTGCACTTATCTATGAATTACTCTGGCTGAAAAAACATTCTACAGGGGTTATGGCGCAACCTAGTGGCTATTTGTGGTACTTTACATTTCCTAAATGTTCCTTCAGAAAACACCGAGCCATCGACGCTTTGTCACCGAAGCAGCTGCCTGCCAGCACTGTGCTTGCTAGATCCGCTTGAATGTAGAAAGATTGAAACGGATCATCCGCATGGGCTATTTGTCTCTCCAAAAACCCAGCGGCAAGAAAAGGATCCAAGGATGGTTTTAGTGCATGTCGGATATCTGGTTCTTCCTGTATTTGGCTCAGTAAGAAATAGAGGTATTTATATTTATTAATCTTTAACACTTACATGTAATGTGCTATGTTCATCTTAATACCACTGGAGCTGCTCGCAAATCTCTTTAGAATACATTCCAACGTGTTGTTGACGAGCGTTACATTTTATTAACAATTGCAAGACCATACTACACATCTTGGTAGTATGGGTCTGGTCCTATTTGCCTAAATATATATATTTGTCCCCCTTCTCAAATCGAGATGTAGATAATGCTAGCTGTTGACAGCTAACTACTGTAGCTAGTTAGCGCGTGGACCAATGCTATTTAGCTAATGCTAGCTAAACGTTTCGCTATTTTTGGACATTATATATTGTAGCTAGCTAGTCAGTTCCAATTTAAGAAATACTTTACCAAGTAACATTAATGGCAGTGGTGTAATGTCAGACCACAGAGAGTAATGCGTGAAACATGTTTGAAGGTTAGCTAGCTAGCGCGTTCTCTGCAGGTTAGGTTACTGGATAACCTATTTAATCCCAGGATGATGTCATTTGGAGATCATCTTTACTGCTTGCCGAGAGGGTTTTGCGACAAATTCAATTAGCTACGGTAATCTATACAATTTGTATATCACAACTATAGTAGTTTACAAACAGGCAAAATTGACATTTTTCAAAGCTCTTTTAATTAACACGTCGTAGGTTGTTTTTCCCAATATTTAAAACAAGCTATCCACCAGGTGATTTTGCACAAGTCATTTCACGTTGATTCAATACCAAAACATACCGTTTCATAAACCATTTAGGCTACAGTGTAGAGTATAAACTAAATTCATACACTGGCATCAATGATTTCACATTGTGCTTTTTATTTCTGTTCTTATTTCCTGTTTCATAGTATCGAGGCTGGCTCTACATTCTGCATTTATCAGATCTTTGTCGCCCCCCCCCCCCCCATTCTGTAGCTAATGATCATCTGCTGCTGTGTGGTGTGGTGTGGCCTGTTCTCTGTATTTAGCTGTATTGTGAATCCCTTCTTCATTTCCTATTTCCATCAGAAGACATTGCTATTGTTTTTGTTTAAACGCCCCCAAGAATGTACCATTCACCCACAATTCATTGTTGTGAAAAAAAAATGCTAACACCTGTTGTCTCTTTCTGTGAAGTAGCTGTATTGTTAACCCATTTTTAGCTCTTTTAGAGAATCAAATAAATGTAATTGTGAACCGCCCATCCAGTCTTGATATACAACATGCTGTAAATTCCTGTAAAGTGGATACATTTTGCAATTGTTTCGATTTCTGCACTGCTTTACTGAAGACCAGAATTTGGCAAATTTTCTCCATGGAAAGTGCATTGTACAAATGTGGCTAAGTAATGGTAGCAAATTATCCTATTGGTATTCTTCCATGACATGTAGAACCCATACTTTTTAATATTATGACACACACACAATTAGGATTATCCCTAGTGTGGTCATCTGAGTGATTAAAAAATGGACTACACATCAAAATGGATTAAATACTGGTACACTGTACCTCTTCCCAACAACCTGTCATAACTGTCTCGATTTGTGTAACACTTTGTTCTTCTTGAGAAGGAGCAAAAAACTAATTCTATAAGTAGTAGATACTCACTGGTGGTTAATCACTTCCTAATGATCCTCTAAAAAAAAGTGCAAAATGCTATCCATTTCACAGGGATGCCTATCTCCTGCACTGCTACAGTAAATCCTCTTGTTGAGTAATAACGTCTTTTATTGTTTGGTTGTGGTCGCTCTTTACCCTTTGTTCTGGTAATAGTACTTTTTCAATGCATGGTCATGTTATGATTCATATGATTTTTAATTTTTTTTACATTGAATAGTAAATTCCAATGTCATTTTTCTGTGGTAAAGATGTACCCTGCTGTACTGTGCTGTAGCCAACCACATCTGCTCATTGGATGCTGCTTTTGTTCTTTTTAACCCTTTCATGGAGCATGGTGAGCCTTGCCTTCAGTCTATGTTGTTTATTTTTTGTTGCATGGTATTGATATTATTATTATTATTACAACAACCAAAACACAAATTCCACATATACTAATATTTTCCAATAAAGAATATAGTATTTTTCCTAACCTTCAGTGTGCTTCTTGCTGATTTCCATTTGTTGTCTTTATCCCTCCCCTCGTCCCTACCTGCCCACCTCCACCTCACCCACCTCTCCCGCTGTGACAAAGATAGACGATTTCCTTGCATTTCTCATCACAAGGCCTGAATGAGTCTATCCCCTGTCATTCATGGTGATTCTACTAAGACAATTGAAAGTGCAGTGCGTCTCTGATCCTTGGATCAAATGCTAATTTAGCAGGCCTAACTCATTCTCATTCATTAGTGACTGGTTATGAGCTGAATGTGATATTTTAAAAACCCACCACCACAATCGGATGTTTCTGAAAGTTGTCAAGATTAGACTATTTTAGACTATTTCCCTAGGCATTTTATAGCCCTGCACCTTCAAATCTACTCCCAATGTAATGATCCAAATGCAATGTAGATATTTGCCCGTTTCTCAACTGTTTTCACAAACACTTTAGTATGTTCATATTAGAAAAGAGCCTAGCAACTGATGGTGACACAAAGGACTAGATGTAGGTTCGCCCCAAAATGTTGGTGCTAGGCTGCGTATATCTCAGTGGATAGATTTAGTTTGATGGTCTTTTTCCATGACTTCTCTTGCTGCTTGAGTCCAAACTAAAATTTGCCACCATGGAAAGAAAATGAATTCATAGGACAAGACTATGAAGTCTTGTCCTATGAATTGTGTTCTCCCCTTTCAAATATATTTTGTCATATTGGCATCAATGTCACAATGTAGCCTAGACCTACTTCACGTAAATTGAAAGCCATTCCTTTTCACAATCAATGCTGTTTCCATTAGAATTGTCAGCCCTGTCTATCCACATATATATTTACACACACACACAGTATTAAAACCAAGACAGTACATTGGTAGCATCTGGTTCTCCCTCTCGAGCCTCAACAGCAGCCTGTTCTCTTCAGCTGCCAAATAGCTGTGGTTAAGAAGAGGGGAAAAGTACTGAGATGGCATGTAATGCATTCAAGCTATTTCCCCTGAACCAAGGAATCTACATATGGGAAAGCTTCGGGTAGCACTGTGTGTCTGAGTGATAGAAAGAGATATAGGCCGTATGTAAATTGATACTGATTTCTGGTTGGAGATAAAGCCTACAACGTATTTGTCTATGTAGCTTTAACATTTTGCTGATAGAGACATTTGGGGAGTGATACACTTATTTTAATTTAACCTCTATTTAACTGGGACACTTATTTTAATTGAACCTTTATTTAACTGGGCAAGTCAGTTAAGAACATTCTTATTTACAATGACTGCATGCCCCGGCCAAACTCTAACGACGCCGGGCCAATTGTGCACCGCCCTACGGGACTCCCAATCACAGCAGGTTGTGATACAGCCTGGAATCAAACCGGGGTCTGTAGTGACGCCTCTAGCACTGAGATGAAGTGCCTTAGACCGCTGTGCCACTCGGGAGCCCAACATAAACATTCACAGTGTTGTTGTACTATATGATACAGCCTTGTGTTACCCACAGTTCAACAGGTGAGAACGTTCTCAGAAAAAGGACTCACTCGCAGCAGTCATCACATTGGTAAAATCCTCAGTGATTTATAATGGAGAAACAGTTATATTACAATAAAAAAATAACTCTTTAGGAATAGATGTTCTGTTTTCTTTGTCCTGTGGATTAGTGGTTGATCAGCAGGATGTCACACAGTAGATCTAGAAACACTTCTGACAGCAGTTGTGCACTTCTCTCAAACGGATTCAAGGTTGTTCTCATATATTACACACAGCCTAATTTGGAAACCACTTGAATACACAATTTTAAATGCACAGTCCTGGCTGCGCCCATTGCCGAAGAGTCAGATGCCCAGAGGTGAGAATCCAAACAGAGGGTCAAAATGTGACATGATGCCATAAAAGACCATTCATGTTTGGAGAAATTAACATTTTCCATGCAGATTGAATGTGTTGCTTCACCATAGGTAAGATATAGGGCTTTTGTAAAGATCATCCTACAGAAACACAATTACACACACACTCCACTTCTCATACACAATTAATTCTAACCTACCGTTTCTCTCAGGTGTCTAACTCCCTCTTGATGTTTCCACAGGATCCCTCTTTAACCGGCAGCAGCATAGCCATGCTACCTCTTGCCGGCACTTCCAGCTAGGCCCCCATGCCCCGCTGCCCATTGACTTCCCCATGCCCCACCCAGGTCAGCCCCAGTCGGGCATAAACCCCCACCTGGCTCCCTCTGGCCACCAGCATCCTCCCCAGCTCCACTCGCCCCTCAACCCCTTACCCCCCACACCCCAGTTCCAGGACCTCTTGGTCCCCCCTTTCCTACCTCAGGCCTTACACCAGCAATACCTCCTCCAACAGCAGATCCTAGAAGCCCAGAACCGCCGCATCATGCCACCTTCAAGGTATGGGGACTTGGTTTCTGGCTTTAGAAATGTCATGTTCTGTACAAACAGCTATATTTTGATGCAACCCCCAAAATCTGTACAGTTTAATAATGTGCCCCTGGTAAAGGAGTAGTTAACCCCAAAGTTTGGCATGTGTTTTCATACTTCAAACGTGCTTTTAAGTTGAGTCTACATTTCCATGGCATCTGTGGAACCACACAACAGGTTGCAGGGAATGTAATGTGTACAGAAACTTTTGGTTGTCCTGTGTCAGCAGACGCACCCCAGAGAGAATGCCCCACCAGTCCCACAGACTGCGGCTGGGGTACGAGTTTGTTCCTGCCCTCCATGTCCCCCCACAGCCTGTTGGCCAGCAGCCTCGCTACCTGGCCGAAGGCACAGACTGGTAAATAACACACCAGCTTGCGCTCATACAATAGTGTGGCTTTATAGTTAAGTCTAATACATTACTCCTGAACTATGGGTCATCTTCATTTCAAATTTGAGTCCCCTCCCACGGGCATGATGTAATCCAATGACAATCAATGTTGAAAAGTTGATGGGTCTGTGAAATGGGCCCAGTGTTTAATTTGTTCTTCTCTCTTCTTTCCTCCTGTCCTGTGTGGTTGGTCAGGGACCTGAGTGTGGACGCGGGGCTGCCCCCCCACCAGTACCACATCCGCCCACTGCCCCAGCACTTTCAACACTACCTGACCTCTCCCCGGATGCATCACTTCCCCAGGAACAGCACCTCCACCCAAGTGGTGAGGATATCACAACAACTTTTGTCATGGAATTTAAATCATCAGAGTGGACAGTCCCATTTAAAGTGACGTTTCATGATCTGCGCTGCTGGTGTCCTTATTGGCTAAACCACCTGGAGTGTTTGATTTGGTATTCACACCATAGATCATTGGATAGACAGGATTCAGGGATGGCAGGCAGGAAGCAGTATGAAATGCAAAGATGTTTTCTCAGATGAGTTGAGGAGAATGTATCCAGATTACTCCCTTACTGTCTCTCTGTATGTTCTCTCTAGGTTGTCCATGAGATCAGAAACTACCCATATCCTCAGTTACACCTGCTGGCCCTGCAGGGCCTCAACCCCTCCCGCCATGCATCCGCTGTGAGAGAGAGCTACGAGGTGCAGTCATCCCAGTCACACGGCCAAGTCCCATCAACCCCGTCACACTATCACCCCCTCACACATACACTCTCACCTCTCACACATCCGTCCCTGCCTATGTGTGTCCAATGCTGTGGACAGCCTCATGTGGGACTGATCTTCTAATTTCCGCTAGCTCTGTGCTCCAGATGCTTCCGAATCCAAAAAATAACATTGTTTTATGTTTTGTTTTTTTGTTTTTTATCGTACTGAAAGAAGATAGTTAATGGTCTTTCCCCAAATGTTGCCTGTAGGAGCTATTGCAGCTGGAGGACAGGTTGGGCAGTGTAAACCGAGGGGCCATCCAGACCACTATTGAAAGGTTCACCTTCCCTCACAAATACAAGAAGGTAAGACTATGCCCTCATAAGTTGTGTTGATAACGGATGTACTGCGGTAGTAAATATAATAGAGTACCATAGAGTAGAATGACACAGATGAACATTGCCAGCTCATTTTAGGTTATTGTTAGCCACATTATCTCTCCAAAGAATACTGTCTGCTTCCACTCCAAACTGACTTATCCAGACTATCTGTTCTGGGGTGTACCCAATTTTAAGACCAAGGATGACTCATCTTGTAGGTGAAAGGCCCAATTATTATAAAGCTGTGCAAGTCTGATTTGAATCTACTGTACAGTAATGTGAAAGAATCATAAGCATGACATTTTAAGGATCCAATGAGACAGGAACCCGAAAGGCACTTTTCAAAATGTGTCTTCTGCAGCATACTGTATGCCGTGTTAGGACGATGGTTCTAAACAGGGTTTTTCAGGACAGCCGTTAGTCATATATCAGAACTACACTATGAGGACTTCAACCATAACTATTTTCATGTGAACTATCGATACTTTGCGAATGAAAATGAGAGATACATTGCCAGTGGTAATTGTCGCTGTTGTTGTATATTCTTCTATTTTCCAGAGAATATCCCAGGACCTGAAGCTAGGGCTGGAGGACGAGGAACTGGATACAGATGAGAAGTGTACTATCTGTCTATCAATGCTGGAGGATGGAGAGGATGTCAGGTGGGTCTAGTCAAAATGCTAATGAACATTTGGTGTCATGGAAGGTTTGGTGCCAACACGTAGTACAGTTTGCAGATCTCTGTATCTATGGTCATTTGTATTAACACTCTTCGACATCTTCCTCCACCAACAGGAGATTACCCTGCATGCACCTCTTCCACCAGGCGTGTGTTGACCAATGGCTGGCCACCAGTAGGAAATGCCCCATATGCCGCGTGGACATTGAGACACAGTTGACACCAGACAGCTGATACCTCTTCTCCCTGCCCCTTCCTGTAATACCCCATAGCATCCCTAGGAGGAGCGCTGCCAAACGTCCCCCTTCCCACCCGCATCACTTATGAGCCTGCCTTCTGAGCCAGTCGAAGAAGACAATGAAGGGGACGAGGGAGCGGGGGAGGGAGGGATTAAGAAACCACACTGATCAAACAATAGAGAAACAAAACAGGCTGATGGATGGAGAGAGGCAGAAGGGTGGCAGAATATATAGACAGGTGCTGGGGCTTGATGAGTCTCTATCGGGTTGTGCACAGTAGCATTCGCTTCTCCATACACCTACTCAAAGATGATTCTCTATCAAACCCCCTAGCATGTGTGTGTATTGTGTTGCTGAGGGTTTATATATATAGGTCTATGTTCGACCGCTGATGTGTGTTGGTCTTCCTCCGTGTGATGAAACCCAAACGCTGAGCTTTAACTACAGCACATCTGTGCAAAATATGAAGCGATATGAAATCAGTAAGGGAATGTTTCTTGAAATGAGCTTCTATGGCCTAATGCTTATGGTGTAATGGAGTGTAGTAGTCTTGTAATTGATCGGCAGTATTTACAACAGAGTGACCGTGTTGTGTAGCAAGCAAAAATCCTACTTTGAGAAATAAGATGGGGGGGGGGGGGGGGGGGGGGGGGGGGAGAGGGAAAATACTCCTATTTAACAAAGGGGAATAGGCTTACAGGCAATGAGGAAGTGCTAGCTATGTACAAAGGCCAAACATTCTGTAGGTTTCCAGTACAGTAGATCTCTGCCATCACAGTGGATGCTAGAGATGCTATCCAGGCATGGCTTCAGTGGTCTGTATTGTGCTGTAGTGGGGCCTCTATAGTCTAGAACAGAGGCCCCAGATATGCATGCTCTATGGCAGGCTTGGGCTGTCTTGTGATTGTGGAGCAGTAGAAAGTCTGCAGTCTCTCTGCATGTGAACCATAAACAGTATGACTCTCTTACTCATCCATGGAGCAGGATGAAGTTTCCCCTAGACGCTGATCTTTGGTCACTGCTGCGTCTCCCTTCCTAATGATTAAGATTAGGATTGGGGGAGGGGTAAACTGATTTCAAGAACTGCGCTTATGGGCAATTTCTACTCACAGCCTCATCCATAGCACGATCTTAAAGGCTGGGGATGCAGTGTCTGTGTCTTGTCTTTAGAGTGAATACAATGTCATCCTTTTCTAACATATACCAGTACCTTATTGCCTACAGAACAAGCACATGTGAGTTATACAGTGCATAGCAAACAACCTCTGTTTCGGTTCCCTTATTTTCAATCTCAGTTGCTCCCGTTGTTCGATACAGGAATACAGCTGGTGTTCCTGGGATATATCCAACTAGTAGGCCTTTGTTCTGTGTCCTAGAATGTGTAAGATGGTCCCCCATGATGGTAGTTGTGTATGGTATTGCTAGAACCACTGTAAACTGTTCAGTGATGGAAGCTGTTTTCTCTATATCGTGCATGAATCATGTTGGTGTAGTTCACTTGAACGAGGGTTAAAGGGAGAAAAAGCCATTCGTTTGAAAATACCAAACAATTATTCTTACTATTTACATTTCTTTGATTTGTTTAATTTTTTTTTTTTTCATTTTGGTTTTCTTACTATCAATTTGTTTTGAGCGCTCATGCCAATTTGGACATTGGACCAAGTAAAGCCAAGTCCTTGTCCAATTTTGAAGACATGGCTCCAATGCTGCAAAAAAAAACCAACATATTTATTAATGTAGCTTGTGTTTTGTAAATGCACTAAAATATGGGGTTGCCTGAAGTAGATTTGGTGGTGTGGGGTCTCCTTGTTCTAGCTTATGCGTCCGTGTTCGTTACACATGTCTTCATGCTTCCTTGTGTACTTTTGGAGGTTGACTTGACTGTGTTGCGTTTTTTATTTTCCTTTGTCCAAACCCTCCATCCCCCAAAAAACTAGACAGACAAACAAGGAGGGTTGCTACTTCACATAGGATGCTGTGAGTTGAAATGCCTTAAGTATTTAACAATCATAATTTATTACTAACCGTAGCTATTGTGGTGGCATATTTCATGTATTTTCTCTCTTGATTTTGCAATTGAATCAATCTATTTATTTAGAAATAACACAATGTAAAAAAATAATAATAATACCTCATTATGCATTGGTTGGTGGGGATGCTTTGCATGCAAGTTGTGTTTTTCATAAGGAGAACATGTAATTTGGAAGGGTGTAATGTGAGCTGTCTCTAGCCAACGTGGTGCTGTTGATCTTGATTTACATTCCATTCAATGTCATATCGAAGATCCCCCCCCCCCCCCCCCCCCCCTGCTTTGATCGAGTGGACAGACTGTGACTAGGTGCAAATGTTTTAGCATGTAAACCTCCTAGCATGGCTATACCCCTTGCTGGCATATAGGAAATGTGATACTCTTTTATTTTTCATATTTATCCCTGATCATTACCAGTTTCTCAGTTTGTTTTCATTTACCTCGTTTGTATATTTCACCATATCTGAATGTTGGGTGTCTCCATTCAGACCATACGTTTCTCTGGCCCAGCTATATTAACTCCTCCCATATGAATGAATAACTCCATTATTAGGTACTTTGTATTGCTGGCAAATGCTGTGTTTGTGTAGTTAGGTGCGAGAGGTGGCTAACATGATAAACTTGAGCTATTGGGTCTTATTTTTTTCTGGTGTAATACTCTAGTGTGGTTTTACACCTGGGTATAATAAGCTAACCACCCGTTTTCTGTGTGCATTTTCTTAATAATAACAATTTATTAATCCGACATATATCCGATTGGAATGAAGCTGACTGGTCTTATTTTTTATTTTTCCTGCTGTCACTGGCCTTACCCCATATCTAGGGCCAAGAGTTTTTCCTGGTCAGGAAAAACTCCTGACTTGCCCTCTGTCCTCCACAGACGGTTTACTGCGTTAGCGAACAGTAGCCATAGTATTTTAACTCAAGCTGGTGAAGGGGAATGAACAGTAGAATCCTAAAGCACAAGCTTTCTAATGCATGTCCTCCTCAGGTTTTCATATGTGTACATGGGCGTAGCTGTAGACGTGTTTAATATGAGGCTGTACCTTCTTGAATATTACAGATGTTTTCTTTGCTGCTGACAAACTGTTGATGAAACTAACCTGCCAGTGATTTAAAGGGAAGTGGCCATCTTTGTACAACACACTGCTGTTTTGCTGTAACTGCGCAATGTGTTATGAGCTGGGGTATTTTATAGACGAAGTATGTATCAATAACATGAAAAGCAATAGCTAAATGATAATGAAGAATAACATGGATCAGTGAATATTGTGGAAAATCTTTAGATTTACTTTTGGTGGATTTTGTACTGTATTTATTACTAATGATGATGCAAAAAGTTGCATAGCTTAACCCAAACTGTTCTGTCTCCTTTTTTTATTTATTGTCTTGTATATGATCTTTTTGTATGTGTTTTTCAAATAAACTGCCCAAAATGCTGAAAGTACCTGGTTAAGGATTATTCCATTTTTCTAGTAAATACTTAACTTCATGACACAAGAATCGGTACAAATGTTTATAAACACAAAGCAAGTATAAAATCAAAATATCAGCAATAATCCTAACAATTAGGCTAAATGGACACACAGAGCCTGTGCATGAAATACATGTGGTGTATCTAGTCCAGCATGAGTGAATAGAATCACATGTTATGAATATGCTTCTGAGTATCATTTGTTTCTATATAGTTATCACCTATGTTCTCTGTTAATGTTTCACAAAGTTAAATATTAAAACATACAAATCAAATAAATAGCTGGTCCCAAGTCCCTTAAAACCTTTTAAGGATCAGACCCTTTTATACATTTTTTGCCTAAAATGACATAACAAATCTAACTGCATGTAGCTCAGGACCTGAAGCAATGATATGCATATTCTTGATACCATTTGAAAGGAAACACTGAAGTTTATGGAAATGTGAAATTAATGTAGGATAATATAACACATTAGATCTGGTAAAAGATAATGCAAACAAAAAAACACGTTCATTTTTATTTTTTTCATTATCTTTGAAATGCAATAGAAAGGCCATAATAAATCAGAAACAGAAGGGGTTCGAACTTTAGAAGTTCCTACATTTTAATATAAAAATTGGTTTTATCAGACAAAACTATGCTACATTTTATCTCTGGGTCCCCCAGGATGACAAATCAGAGCAAGATTACTGAATGTAAGTACATTATTTACCTTCAGAGGTGAATGTATCAAACCAGTTGCCGTGATAAAAGTTTTGTAGTTGTGCACTCCTAAAACAATAGCATGGTATTTTGTCACTGTAATAGCTACTGTAAATTGGACAGTGCAGTTAGATTAACAATAATTTAAGCTTTCTGCCCATATAAGACATGTCTATGTCCTGAGACATTTTCTTCTTACAAAGTCATGCTAATCACATTAGCGCACGTTAACGCAACCGTCCCGGTGGAGGGACAACGATCTCGTAGAGGTTACTCTAGAGTCAACGTCCGCGCCTCCATGGGAAATCTAATTAGCATAACATAATAAACAAATCCCCATAAAAATCTGTCTGTTTAAACTAGAGATATGGTTTTTGCATGAGCTGATAATCTACCGCCTCCTACAATGGCGACTTTCCGCATCTGCGGGGTGGCCGAGCTACAGCTGTGCTTGTCAGACCATGAGACATCTCGAAAATCGGTCCTCTCACAAAAACCTTTGTAGCATCCGAATGGTTTGGCATCCAAACTAATATGACCACTCTATGGAAAGATGAGACTCTCACGAACACAACGGTCATGTGACTCGTCTAAAGTCGGTACCACCGATCTGCCAACTTCTGTCTGTATCATCTGAACAGTTTGGCTAGGACGCCCACAAGCATCACAAGACTCATCTGAAGGTAGCCCAGTACCAGTTAAAACAATTAATGGAGCAGTATATTTGGAAGTAGTTTAGTGTAAAAAAAACGTTTAAAAAAAATAATTATTTTTAAAAATCCTGATCTTTCTTATATCTCTCAGATATAGGACAGCCACTTTAAAACAAACTTAATTTTGATTTATTTTTTTCCAGGTATGAATCTATTGACTAATAGCAGTAAGCCCCCCCCCCCCCCCCCCGGCTTAGACTACTAAGGGTTAACATGGATACTTGTCAGTATTTGGGGTAGAGCACTCTTTGTATCTGCCCATCTGCCTTCTGAGGATCCAACCACTTCCCACACAGGAAGATAGTGGTGACCGAGTTGGCTGTGTTGGTAACCTCTACACACTCCAGGTACCAACCAGAGTTGTGGCTTGAGCCATCATGCTCAACTTTGACCCTCAGCAGCTCCCCTAAATCCAACATCTCCAGAATAAAATGATCTGTTTGTCCCCGCTCAAAAAGGTTTCGGAACTTCTGCTTTAAGGAACGCTTTCCAGAATCCCCATTGGAGCCATATATGGTGATGTAAACGTTAGAGTCAGTTCCGGCCCTTTTGACGTCGCCGGTGATGACGATTATCTCGTATTTGACGGGCACGAGGCTGCGGACCTTGCTGGCAAAGCTCTCAATGGTCTTAAAGCATTCGAAGGTCAGAAACTTGTCCCGTTTGGCTGCTAGAGGGATCTGGGCATCACAGTGGAATAAATACCTGGACAGGAACAGAAAGAGAAGCATAATGACATGAGTTTAGACATGACGAGGAAAAATACCTGTCTTTGTTCCCCAGAAGTTTTCACTCACTTGTTTCCAAGTCCCTTCTCTGTCACCACAACTTCCAGGATGTGCCAGAAGGCCTCACCCTTCACCTTTTTGCTGTCTTTAGTCGTGTGCCCCACACAGATGCCAGCTATCTCACCCACATGCTTGGAGGAAAACTCAAACGTGTCTGTGGCTCCACTGAAAAGAGACATCCACAGGATTTTACTCTCCCTTCTTTGATATCTGTAAAAATAATTGTTCTTCTAAGCACAGTATGAACTTCACTGTTCTGAAATTAATGGCCTGCTGAAAACAGTAAGATCAAGAGAAAAGGTAGAACGCCAGAGCACTTGAAAGAGAAGAGAAGATTCTTTAGGGGAACCAATAACAAGAGAATGGCTTGAAGTGTTTCTTTGAGAACCTACCAAAGGAACCTCTTTTTCTTTGAACTATTCTCTAGCACAAACTCCTTTGAACGTCCCCTCTTTCCTTCCAGCACGATCCACACATTCTCCTTGGTGTCTGCGTCATCAGTGTTAGCTGTTGTTGTGGCAATTTCATATTCTGGAGAAAGAATAAAAAAATGCAACCTCTTAAATTCTAACTGAATTTATTCATAACATATGTGCCTGCCATGTAAAATATAATAATAGATCTACAATCCCTAGCCTAGATGTTAGGTGTAGGGATTGAAAGGAAATGTAAACTGATCTGGTAGACTACATTCACTTATATGTTGATATTCATTTATATGGAGTCTCAATTAACCGAACATTCCAAATGGTAAATCTAATAGAGCGGCCATCCACTTATCATGGCTCACTAGTCTACATCAGGGTCAGAGGTGAACTCACTGGTCTTGTCACTGAAGTCTAGGATGTCGTTGTTGGCACAGGCCAGCTCTGTCATGATCTGCCCGTTGTCCACATTCTTGGCCAGCCAGCGGCCACATGGGAAACGGAAATTCTGGTCCATGGTCTCATCTTTCACATCAATGTACTCCAGGTGCCAACCCGGAGCAGGACCTGAGAGAAACACAGGTTTATGGCTTATATTCTTGCCTCTATTCCAATCAGCCACTTCAAGACTTAGTTTAGTTTTCCCTTGCTGTAAATCCCGTGTACAGAACTGCAGATGCCAAGAAATATATCAATCAAAAGTGAGAAAGAAAGCTCTCCTGTGTCCTGTTTCAGTCCGTTTGGTCACCGCGATCACCGTTTGTGATAAAACTATGTGGCATGGCACATGAAGACCTGTTCCTCACCCTTGTTGTCGTGCCATACGCGGATCTTGGAAAGCTCTCCCAGGCTGAGGATGTCTGGGAAGCGGAACACATCTTTTGACTTCCGCTCAAACTTGTTTCTGCTACCGCCCTCCTTTAGTGCCAGCGTACCAGTGTCTCCGTTCTCCCCAAACACTATCAGGAACACGTTGGCATCAGTGCCCGCGCCTGGAAGAGAGGGGGAAAAGGGATATTAAAGATGGTGAGAAAAAAAAGGTAGAACTAGGGGGTGCCTAGTGGGTGCAGGAGTTTTTCCCATGTGGAATTTTGTTCTCATGTGGAGCTGTTGTGACCCACCTCCGATGTCACTGGTCTGGACCTGGATGATGTAGGTGGTCCTCTCCACCATCTCCTCCTCATCCACCACCGCTGCCAGCTCACAGATCTTAGTCCTTTTGGGCCCTTTGGTCTTCGACAGCCAGTTCTCATTGGTAAACACAGACACCTCCTCTGTAGTCAGGTTATGCATCACGATCTAGAGGACACGTACAGTATGCCATACATACCATACATTTATATGAACATTTTAATCTATTAGCAGACTCTCAGGGTAATTTACAGAAACTGTTTTGAGATAAGAAGGCTGAAATGAACACAATACAGTATGGGGGAACTCCGACCCAAGTTAAGCGTGTGTAAATGGAGCGTAATTCTTTTCTCTCTAAGCATATTCTGACCTTGATTTTAAGCATGAGAATAGGATGCTATTCACCTGCTACTCATTTGGGGTGGAGATCAAATAAATGAAGGTGTGGCAGAAGTATGTCTATGGCAGCGTTTCCCAAACCCGGTCCTCGGGATCCCAAGGGGGTACAAGTTTAGGTTTTTGCCCTAGCTCTACACAGCTGATTCAAATAATAAACTAATCATCAAGCTTTGATTATTTCAATCAGCTGTGTAGTACTAGGACAAAAAACAAAACGTGCACACCTTGGGGCCCCCAGGACCGAGTTTGAGAAACGCTGGTCTACGGATATGCCTTCTGACCTTGTCTTAATTTCCCTAATAATTCCACTTCCTTTCCGAGTGAGGAAACCATGAACAAGGTCTAACGAACCTGCCTATTCCAAGTGGAAAAAGCATTCTACTTTGTTTTTCCAAATAGGAATCCAACCATTCAGAGGGCCTCCTGAGTGATGCAGTGGTCTAAGGCACCGCATCACAGTGCTAGCTGTGCCACTAGAGATCCTGGTTCGAGTTCAGCTGGCCGGGACGGGAGACCCATGGGGCGGCATACAATTGGCCCAGCATCGTCCGAGTTAGGGGAGGGTTTGGCTGGCCGGGACTTCTGTGGCGGGCTGACACGGTTGCCAGGTGTGTGGTGTTTTCTCTGACATATTGGTGCGGCTGGCTTCCGGGTTAAGCGGGCATTATGTCAAGAAGCAGTGCGGCATGGCTGGGTCGTGTTTCAGAGGATGCACGGCTCTTGATTGTCTCCCGAGTCTGTACAGGAGTTGCAGCGATGGGACAAGACTGTAACTACCAATTGGACACCATGAAATTGGGGAGAGAAAAGGGTTAATAAAAAAGGAATCAAACCATTCTGCATTACAACTTAATAAGAGCCAGGTAAATGAGTAATCTGTTTGGATAAGGGAATTGTAAATATAAATTACACTTGTTTTACATCTATTTGTTGCACCCTCTACAACCACTGTGATTATTATTTGACCATGCTGGTCATCTATGAACGTTTGGACATCTTGAAGAACGATCTGGCCTTAATGGCCATGTACTCGTATAATCTCTACCCGGCACAGCCAGAAGAGGACTGGCCACCCCTCAGAGCATGGTTCCTCTCTAGGTTTCTTTCTAGATTTCAACCTTTCCAGGGAGCTTTTCCTAGCCACCCTGCTTCTACATCTGCATTGCTTTCTGTTTGGGGTTTTAGGCTGGGTTTCTGTATAAGCACATTGTGACATCTGCTGATGTAAAAAGGGCTTTATAAATATATTTGATTGATTGATTTTACCGTATAATCGCTGGAGGAGACAAATGTGCAACCAGTCATATGGCAGCAAACTGAAGCATTGCAACATATCAACTTTCCCACAGTAAAGTTTATGAAATGTTGTGTCATTATGCAGAATTTAAATTGTACAGCCTTTTAACTTGCAGGGATGGGCACTCTCAAATGTCTTAATTATAGGCTACCCCGACTTTCTCTGTTTCCTATTTCTATCATGTTAAATATGATCCACTGTCAGTGTCGATCTGTTTCCTATTTCTATCAGGTTAAATATGATCCACTCTCAGTAGGCCTAATAACTACACCTATTCAACAACCCATTTACTGTTGGTTCCCTTCAGTTGGTAGGCTTTAGCCTACATTATCATTCCATTTAATTACATTGTTTCGTTTACCTTTTATTTGCTGAGGATCACATGTAGGCTAATTAAATCATTATGGAGTGGAGTGCAGACCAAGCCGTAACAGTTTGAACCCGACCCATTGGCGCATTAATGGTTAGTGTAGGCAATAGATGATGGTCTAGCCTACTATTTTACACTATTTCCCCACCGTTTTCTTTCTTTTGTGCTTAAAGGCTCTACAAACCAGTTTTTTTTAATGATTCATAAATACTTTCCTAAACCTAAATGATCAACAAGATCAGAGTATTTTTAAAATCTATCAATTGGTGCTGAAATGGAGATGAATAAGCATATATTTAGATGGCTTTCTTTCATTGATCCCTAATATTCTGAACCCGTTCTCTCAATATATTCTAGTCTGTTGACAAAATTCAAACTAAAAGGTATTTAAAGGGATGGCTTACGATAAATGTACTGAAAACCCTTTTAGATGAAAACTTCACGAGAAATTCTGTTGACCAGCAAGTGGGAGGGTTTTCAGCAGTTTAATGTCATTTATTCAGAGCGCGCAAGGTAGCCACAGCTGCAGAGTGCGATACAAGACTGAATAAGGTGTTAATACGAAATACTGAGAAGTGCATAGGAAAGGCACGTATAGGAAAGACGTACATTTCCTAAGTCTGAATCGGCCCCTATGAGCACGGTAAGTTTGAGTGCCAACCCTGTCGAGGAACCAGTCAGGGCGACTCCCAGAGCCGTCGATGCGAACCCTGATCTTCTTCAGAGGAGCGACGTCATCTATCTCCAGGTTAAACGTGTCCTCTTGACCTCTCTCAAACCTGTGGAGGAAGACATGGCTAGATAAGTACAAGGGCTCCAATGGTTCGAATAATCGTGGCCAAGAAAAAATTGCCTCTTAAACTCTGAACCCCTCTGGTGGCATTTTCTAAATGACGCATAATACTGTATACTACCCTCACAAAGTACATTTCAGTTTCAAAACTATAAGTCCTACAAACACATACTGTTAGAAAGGTAAGGACTGTGGGATTCTTATAAAAATGCGACAAAATAATTACTGAAATGTACCGTTTTTTTGTACAGTGCCCCCCAATTGTCCCCATGTTGGAGAATAAGAGATTTGAAAGTCTAGGTTTGAAATAAAACATGTCACCAATTACTGTTCCAGAAGTATTTTTTTTTATATAAAGAATATACATTTGTAAGTTCTTTTGGCCTCGAAACATGCGCAAACTCCCATAGGAACACAGCCATTTTAAAAGTGCAGGGCTTGTGCAACGTGCCATGCCTTCATTTATCGTCTTATAGGAATTATATACATATGAGAGAGCTGAAGTCTCTATCCATCTTTGCTGTAAATACACCCCCTGTCTGATTCCAAATTCGTCCACTAGATCGCAGTAGGAGATCACATGACGTCTCTTAGCCACTTGAAACCAGTTGCGTCTAGTTTGGGTAGTGAGTCACTGTGCTAAAATGGCTGAACGGATTTTCAAGCCTGACATCTTAAAATGACCTTAGCAATTAAGGCTTTCAAGTTTGTGTTGTTGAATTAAGACAGGTGAGGAACCTTAAAACGCATTTTCCCATTCACGTTTCCTATTGTAAACGATGAGCTAGATCAACGGCGCATGTGGAGGATGCATACAAGGAAATGTGGATGGAGAAGCATATGCATTGCTTTACAATGACTACCAGGGTGTACCCTTTCCATGCATACTAAATGTTTGCACTTTTGGTGACTTGACCTACATTGCATACTCCATGAATATGACCATAGCGTATTATTTATGGCCTTTATGTGAGCCGGTGAAAAAACTTGCCGGCCCAGTACATGGCCCAAAGCAACTGTTCAGAGTTTAACAGGCTAGGGTAGGGTACCCCATAATATCATCACATGGACATCCCCCGATGTTGGCCCCCTAATGTTGGTACAGCCCTATACAAGTCAACCCAGTCAACACTAGAGTCACTCTATTGAATGACAGTGTGATGTCACCTGTCCTCATTCTTGGGCAGCAGCATCTCCTCTGTGCTCCCATTGGCTCCAAACACAGACAGGAAGATGTTGGTGTCCGTTCCTGCATCCTGGGTGTCGCCTGTGATGACCGTGGCCACATAGATGATCTGGAGGGGAAACATACATGTGTCCTGTATTTAAGCCCCATTGAGATAGCAGAATCTCTTTCAAGGAAGCCCTCACCACGATGGAGCATCCCAAGCACAGGTATGTATATAAACATCCAATCACATTGAAAACACCTCTCTGTCACATAGCGGTATTCAGTGTGTTATTGTCCCAACAAACTTACCTTCCGGACGATATTGATACTGTTGGCATCTAGTACGTTGAACAGTCTGCCGGTGAGACCGTCGCCTCTGTCCTTGGCTAACCAGCACTTACACTGGAAGATGTACTTGATGCCTTTGGTCGGCACAGCAACCGACAGCTCGTCCACCAACCAGCAGCTCTCTGGGGTTGCCCCATTATGACCCAGCTGGAGGGGGGAGAGAAAGAGCAAGAGGGAGAGAAAGAGATAAATATAGGAAGCGAGGAAGAGAGAGAGGTAGAGGCAACCACAAAAGCTGGTAACCTATTAAAATCAAATGTCCAAATATCAGCCTTATTCTTAGCTTAATCCTAACCCTACATGGGTAATGAACAGCTTCCATTCTAGCATGACAAGCCTAGTGAGTAGCGTCCTCATCCTTACCTCCACCCTCTTGATCTCTCCCACGTCAGTTCCGTAACACTGGAAGTTCTCCATGGTCCCTGCGGCGAAGCTCTTCTTCCCCTCAGGCAGGTCCAGCCACAGACGCTCCGTCTCAATGTCATTGGGTCCCATAACGATGACATAAACCCTGGCTGTGGTGCTGGCGTCAGGGTCCATAGCAGTAGACACAGTGAAGTGGTAGGGGATGACTGGCCAGCAGGAAGGAAAGAGAACACCCACAGAGTGTTTACATGCACCCAGAGTTTAATGAAGCAATGTTGCAAACAATGTGCTCGCTTACCTGGACCTTCCTCTACGACCGCCTTTTTCTTCTTCTTCTTGTTTGCATTCCTGTCCAGCCCTGTCTTGGCCTGGGTGCTCTTCTTGTATGGATCAACGTTCCTCTCACCCTCATAATCCTGGGAAGTGCCAAAACAATCCACTAAAGAACATCACAATGATGCCAACAGTTCTGATGAGACTAGAACAATGCCAGAAGCTCTGGATATTGCTTTGGGGGGGCTTTGTGTGAAAAAATCTGTAATATAAACCCTATTACTGTTACCTTGATGTAGAAGGTTCTCTCGATGCGTTTGTCCTCCTTCTTCTTGGAAAGCCAACGCTCACACAGGAACATATATACCTCCTCTGTTTCCATGTCCATCACCTCTACCTGGTCCAGGTACCAGTCTGTCCCCATAAATTCGGAGTTGTCGTGGCGAATACGGATCTTAAACACCTGGCCAAGATCCACCGCCTCGATGGAGAACTTATCCACCTGGGAGAGAGAAGAAGAAAGGACCCCATGCAGTGAAGTCAAATTAACCGGTCTGCTCTTAGTGACTACGATGGACTGAGAGAGGCATGAGGGAATCAGGGACCAGTCCTCCATTACATTAATTAGTTACCCCTAATAGACAGTGTTAGTATCCCATGGAACTACATGGTAAACTACACTGAACAAAAATATAAACGGAACATGCAAGATTTTACTGAGTTACAGTCGACATAATGAAATCAATCAATTTAAATACATGAATTACGCCCTAATCTATGGATTTCAAATGACTGGAAATAAAGATATGCATTTGTTGGTTACAGATATCTTCAAAAAAAGGTAAGGGCGTGGATCAGGAAACCAGTCAGTATCTGGTGAGACCATCATTTGCTTTATGCATCTCCTTCGCATAGAGTTGATCAGGCTGTTGATAGTGGGCTTCGGAATGTTGTCCTCTTGAATGGCTGAGCGAAGTTGCTGGATATTGTTGGGAACTGAAACACACTGTCGTACACGTCGATCCAGAGCATCCCAAACATGCTCAACGTGCGAAATGAGTGAGTATGCAGGCCATGGAAGAACTGGGACATTTTCAGCTTCCAGGAATTCTGTACATGCTGTTTGACATCTACCTGGTACAGTTGAAACCGGGATTCATCCGTGAAGAGCATACTTCTCTAGCGTGCCAGTGGCCATCAAAGGTGACCATTTGCCCACTGAAATCGGTTATGATTCTGAACTGCCTCTGGTGAGCCCAACAAGGAGAGATGAGCTTCCCTGAGACGGTTTCTGACAGTTTGTGCAGAAATTCTTTGGTTGTGCAATCCCCCAGTTTCATCAGCTGTCCGGGTGATTGGTCTCAGACGATAATGCAGGTGAAGAAGCCGGATGTGGAGGTCCTGGGCTGACTGACGTGGTTACACGTGGTCTGCGGTTGTGACGCCAGTTGGACGTACTGCCAAATTCTCTAAAACGACATTGTATGGTAGAGAAATGAACATTCAATTATCTGGCAACAGCTCTGGTGGACGTTCCTGCAGTCACCATGCCAATTGCACACTCCCCCAAAACTTGACACATCTGTTGCATCGTGTTGTGTGACAAAACTGCACATTTCTGAGTGGCCTTTTATTGTCGCCAGCACAAGGTCCACCTGTGTGATGATCATGCTGTTTAATCAGCTCTTTGATATTTATTTATTTTTTATTTATTTGACCTTTATTTAACTAGGCAAGTCAGTTAAGAACAAATTCTTATTTTCAATGACGGCCTAGGAACAGTGGGTTAACTGCCTGTTCAGGGGCAGAACAACAGATTTGTACCTTGTCAGCTCGGGGGTTTGAACTTGCAACCTTCCGGTTACTAGTCCAACCACTAGGCTACCCTGCCGCCCCACCTGTCAGGTGGATGGGTTATCTTGACCAAGGAGAAATGCTCACTAACAGGGATGTAAACAAATTTGTGCACAACATTTGAGATAAATAAGCTTTTTGTGCATTTGGAAAAATTCTGGGATCTTTTATTTCTCATGAAACATGGGTCCAACACTTTACATGTTGCGTTCATATTTTTGTTCAGTATATATGGTAACTTTGCAACTTAATGTAAAGTGTTACCACATAATAACACACATACCGCCCCTCTTTCAAACTTGTTGCTGTTGCTCTCAGACTTGCTGAGTTTGCGTTCCCCCGTGTCTCCCAGGTCTCCGTAGATGGTGAGAAACACTTTGGCGTCGGTCCCTCCTCCGTACATGTCACCCGTTCTCACAGACACCTTATAGGTGTGAGCTGGAGAACATTAATGGCAGTCATTAATGTCAATTCAATGTAACAGAACAGGAGGGAGGATATCTCTCATATGACCATGTATAGGAAGCTAGGGACCTACTTTCAAGGGCATCCTCCACCTCCATCTCTGTGTGTTTCAGTTTTCCTTCCTTCAGCAGTTTCTCTGTGATAATATCAGAGGGAACGAGCTCTCTCACCGTCTCCCCATCGTCCTCTGACTTGGCCAACCAGCGCTCACACGGTAAGATGGTCGTCTCCGAACCCTGAGGGGCAGCCATGTTGGAAGGGTTTTTGATTAGTTTAATGAATTATACTTTGATTATCTGATTCGACTGAACTGATTAACACAATGGGGTAAAGATTACTGTAGGGGATGCTACTGCTCAAACCTCACTCTTCTGTCATCTCAGAGATGAGAAGCAGAGAGAGTGAACAGGGTGAAGAGGACAACGTTTTTTAAATAAGACACAGCCCATTCATGAGTGAATGAGGACAGGGGAGAAGGAATGAGACGCAGTTCTTCAGTACCTTTCCCTTCCTGAGTAGGCGTCTGATCTCTACTCTGTCAAGGTGCCAGCCAGGGTTGGTGCCGCTGTTGTCGTGGCCAATACGGATCTTCTCAATGACATCACCCACATCCTCCAACTACAGGCACATACAGTACCAGTCAAAAGTTTGGACACACCTACTCATTCAAGGGTTTTTCTTTATTTTCACTATTTTCAACATTGTAGAATAATAGTGAAGACATCAAAACTATGAAATAACACATATGGAATAATGTAGTAACCAAAATAGTGTTAAACAAATCAAAATATATTTCATATCAAAGTAGCCACCCTTTGCCTTGACGACAACTTTGCACACGATTGGCATTATCTCAACCAGCTTCATGAGGTAGTCACCTGGAATGCATTTCAATTAACAGGTGTGCCTTGTTAAAAGTTCATGTGGAATTTATTTCCTTCTTAATGCGTTTAAGCCAATCAGTGTTGTTTTGACAAGGTAGGGGTGGTATACAGAAGATGACCCTATTTGGTAAAAGACCAAGTCCATATTATGGCAAGAACAGCTCAAATAAGCAAAGAGAAACAACAGTCCATCATTACTTTAAGACTTTAAGGCCAGTCAATGTGGAAAATTTCAAGAACTTTGAAAGTTTCTTCAAGTCCAGCCGCAAAAAACATCAAGCGCTAACTGGCTCTCATGAGGACCGCCACTGGAAGAGCCAGAGTTACCTCTGCTGCAGAGGATAAGTTCATTAGAGTTACCAGTCTCAGAAATTGCATCCCAAATAAATAATTCACAGAGTTCAAGTAACAGACATCTCAACATCAACTGTTCAGAGAAAACTAAGTGAATCTGGCCTTCATAGTTGAACTGCTGCAAAGATACCACTACTAAAGGACACCAATAACAATAAGATACTTTCTTGGGCCAAGAAACACGAGCAATGGATGTTAGACCTGGTGGACATATGTCCTTTGGGCTGATGAGTCCAAATATGAGATTTTTGGTTCCAACCGTAGTGTCTTTGTGAGAGGCAGAGTAGGTGAACAGATGATCTCTGCATGTTTTTGTTCCCACCGTGAAGCATGGAGAAGTATGTGTGATGATGTAGGGGTGCTTTGCTGATGACACTGTCTGTGATTTATTTAGAATTGAAGGCACACTTAACCAGCATGGCTACCACAGCATTCTGCAGTAATACGCCATCACATCTGGTTTGCGATCAATGGGACTATCATTTGTTTTTCAACAGGACAATGACCCAACACACCTCCAGGCTGTGTAAGGGATATTTGACCAAGAAGGAGAGTGATGGAGTGCTGCATCAGATGACCTGGCCTTCACAATCACCCGACCTCAACCCAAGTGAGATGGTTTGGAATGAGTTGGACTGCAGAGTGAAGGAAAAGCAGCCAACAAGTGCTCAGCTCCTTCAAGACTGTTGAAAAAGCATTCCAGGTTAAGCTGGTTGAGAGAATGCCAAGCGCGCGCAAAGCTGTCATAACAGAAAAGGGTGGCTACTTTGAAGAATCTAAAATATATTTTGATTAGTTTAACACTTTTTTGGTTACTACATGATTCCATATGTGTTATTTCATAGTTTTGATGTCTTCACTATTATTCTACAATGTAGAAAATAGTAAAAATAAAGAAAACCCTTGAATGAGTAGGTGTATCCAAACTTTTGACTGGTACTGGATATCATACAGCACATTAGATTAAATGCCATCCACTTTTACATTTCATTCTGTAGTCTTGGCATATACTGTATGTAAACACTTATCTTCTCAAATGTAAAAGTATATCATTTGTATGGTTTAAGACAGGAACAGTCATACACACCTCCACGATAAACATATCCTCAGCTCCTCTCTCGAAGAACAGCCTTCTCTCTCGCTTGTTGACACACAGGTGTTTCTGCTGGGTGCAGAGGCCCTTCCAGCCGTAAAGAACTATAAACACGTCTGCATCTGTCCCAGCACCAAACACATCACTTGTGTACATCTTGATCTCATAGGGGACAACTGAAAAGCGAAATGAGATGGTTTGATGTCACTATGACAGATCAGTAGTCACCGACCCCAGTCCTAAAGTGTCACAGCTACAGAGCATAGGGCTTATTCATCTCCTCCGGGTGAACAGTAGATTAGTTGAATACTGTAGGTTAGTTAGTGCTTGGCACAGGAACAACAGGCTGCACACCCAAGAAAACAGTTCTTGACAGCAGAGTACATTGTAAGGATCCTTGGAAAGTGTTGTAAAAACATAGTATCATACTCCAAACCTGTTTAAATGTTAAAGAGCATGACTTACATGGCATGTAGAGTTCAGTCTGGAGCTCGTTGGGGTACAGGTCTCTCACTATGGCCCCATCATCCTCTCCATTATCTAGCCAACGGCCACATGGGAAACGGAGTCTCTGGCCCTGAGAGGGGGCGTCGATCTCCACCCAGTCCAGAAACCAACCAGGAGAGCCACCTTGGCACCAGACACAGACACAGTGGTCATGAGGTCTGGGGTTTCATAAAATGGGGATGTTTGTATTCTTTTCAACTTTGTTAATTGGTGGATATGAGTGGAAGGATGAACCCGTGATCTCACCTGAGTTGTCATGGCCGATGCGTAGCTTTTCCAGCTCTCCCAGGTCCACAGCCTCCACAGTGAATTCATCCACCATGCCCTGCTCAAACTTGTTCTTATGGATCTTACACGCCTTCAGGTTGATTATCCCTGGAATAGACAGTCATGAGTTTAGGGATAGGAATATTAGTAGTTCACAAACATGTTTACATTTTGAAATATGAATTTAAATAAGCTATAACCCCCCCCCCCCCCCCAAAAAAAAATGAAGATTAAAAATAATAATAATAACACTGGCCCACATTATAATGCCACTATAATGGAGCTTGTACTGTATTTCATAGCACCTGTATCATCTTTTTCTCCATAAATGATAGCAAAAACATTGGCATCCGTTCCAGCATGTTTCTTATCTCCTGTCTTTATTTTCAGGGCTAGAGTTGTAGACATAGCTGTAAGAAAACAAGCAAAAATAACAAGAGAGCGATCTGTTATTGACTGTTCATAATACTGTTATTAAAGTTATTATAGACACTAATAATATGAATCATCAAAACAACTTTCGTGTTAACCACTGAGGAGTTGTCAACAGCAAAAACACCCACACTGGTCGAGGCTCTTACCTTTCTGCTCAAGCCCCAGGGTAGCTGCACCTGTCCCCTCCTCATCATCGTCCCTCTTCATGAAGGCCTCATCCACGGGCACCAGCTCCCTGGCGATCTGTCCATCATCCTCATCCACCGCCAGCCAACGGTTACATGGGAAGTAGTACCTGTGTCAAGACAGATACTTAACATTACTTGCGTAACTCCAGTTCTATGATAATAGAGTGAGGTGTCTCTTATGGGAATTCGCTTCATAGCGAAAGAATCCAATCACACAACATCTCTCACAGACAGAGGTCGATTGGCCATTGAGGGGAGCCCCTCTCTGAATATAAGTGGCCACGCGCCCGCCCTCTGGTCATTCTCCCTCTCTTCCTTGTGAAGATCACTACACTCTCTAAGCTCTCCTCAGCACGACTTGATCCGTGTCTTGCTGTTTAACTGTTTGAATCTGCTCGGTTGTAGCTAGCATCACATGGCTAGCTACTGAGACTTGTTTAAAGCACGCCGCAAGGCTTAGCTAACCCGGCTAGCTAACCACCACTAGCTCTTCCTATCTGCTCAGACAGTATAATTGTCAGCTTTCTCTCTGGTTAAGTTCAACCTACGTTTACTCTTAGCCTTGACTAGACCGACCGACCCCGCTTCACAGCTGGACGGTCAAGACAGGCTCTTTGTTCGCCAAAGGACTATGCTGCACAACACTTTTCTTTGGCTAACATTGTGCTAACTAGCTAGGCTATTAACCACGAGGCGTACGCTAGCTAGCTTATGATTTGCCCGCGTACACAACCTTTGTGTTCTTCTCGTGGCAAGGAACCCGCAACCGCTTCACAGGGTGAACCGAGCAGAGCTCCTGCCCCAGCACCCACACACCTGTGTCCATGTGGGGACATGATAGTAGCCAAGGATACACACTCGCGTATCGACTGCTTGGGGATGAACCTGAGTCCTGCGTGCATTGTAGAGAGTGGCCGAGAACCGACCTCAAATGGAGACTACACAGAGCAGGCCCTCCACGAGACCCCTCACAGCGAGGAGGCGGCCCCACAACCCCAATTCCATCACTTCCGGGCAGAGGTAATGGATGGTTTCCCCGCAGACCTTCAGCTGCTGTTTGACAACCTAGCAGCTCGTTTTAGATGAGAAAGATGGCTACAGCATTAGCCGTCTCTTCCCCGACAAGGAAGAAGGGGACGAGGAAGCCCTAGGCTCAAGGCTCTCCAACGCCCTGAGCAGAGCATCTTTGCCAGATAAGAAAAACAGGCGTATCGATGTCTACAGGCGGGACGTGGCCAAGCTCAATATTGTAGTGCCTGTGCCTATGGGGGCAGCGACGCTAAAAGGGACTGTTTTGATGGGAAGAGACGAAGGTTACGTATGTAACCACAGTTATGTGAGCTATCACTCCAATATATTGGTATCATTCCGCAGCGGAGGGATACATCCAAGGTGAGGATTTACAGATTTTCTCCCATGAAGACCTGTGTCACGGCTGAGGTCCGCCCCTATATATAGACCCCATGGCCGCGACACACGTTCTCAACATCATTTTTGAGGCGCCTCAGCACCGTAGAAGATTTGAGTGATCCATATAGATCACATAACCGTGGTTACATACGTAACCTTTGTTATGTTTCACTATATTGGATGACTCCGATATATTGTTATATCTGTACCAGACTTAATCGGTGGTAGAGGGACCTGGCCACCCAGCGCGGGACCGAGACGCAGGGGCCGTCAATGTGGAAAGGGGATCCCGGCACAGTCCCCGGAAGGGGAGGCGACGCCCAGGACCGCTGAACCAACCGCTGAGGGAGGTGCCACATTTACCCGAAAGTACCTAGCAAAGGTGCAAGAGGAAGCCCAGCTGGCCGCAGCACAGAAGTCAGCGAGGGGCACTCCTCTCACTAGAGCCCAGGACGCAGCCACACCTCGTGTTGAATGTGCCACAACAGATCCCAGCACTGGCCTGCCAGCCAAGCAGTATGCTGTCGTAATTGTGTCCACGATCCAGTGAGAGAGTCTCTGCTTTGATAGCCCAGCCCACAGGGCTTGCTCACCATAGTAGACAAAGAGCTGGCCTGTTGTTCTCACTGACCGTGTCCGCTCCGCATAGGCAGCCAGTGCCCGCACAGGGCACAGCATGCGGGAGGAAGGCCCAGACTCCCTCGCCACTGCCGGGGGGTCGTAAGCAGACAGGATAAAAGGGATGTTCACATGCCTGTCTGACAGAACCTTTGGAAAGAATGAAGAGTTGGGTGGAGAGATATACTCCTCCCACCTTCTTCATGGAAGTAATCACTACCAAGAAAGCCACCTTCATAGAGAGGTGTTTCAGGGAGCGAACCCCCTTCATAAACCTGGAGGTCAAGGGATGGCACCCCAATAAGCCTGTCCATCCATCCCACATGGCAGGCAGGTATAGCGGCCAAATACCCTTCAGTGTAGAGGCTTCCAAGCCCTCATCCAAGCGAGACAGCAGGTATTGGAGGACATACTGCACCCCGCACGACTCGGGCACAACCTCAATACCAGTGCACCAAGAGCAGAACAACCGCCAGCGCAACTGGTATGCCGCGGTTGTAGCCTGTACCCTCGGCATGGTGTTCATTACGCCCTCCTAACAAGGACCATTGGTGCCGTTCAGCGGCCAAGCCCACAGACTGAGGCGGTGCGGTCTCGGATGCCACAGAGTTCCCCCGGGCTGAAACAGCAGGTCGGGTCTCAGGGGCAGTGTCACAGACAACAAGGACAGAAGAAGGCTAAACCAGGGTTGTATGGAGCCACCAGCAGCAGACGATGCTCAGCCATCCTGGTCCTGTCCAGCACAGCCTGGATCAGGGGAAAAGGGGGAATGCCTAAAGCTCCAGCCCTGGCCAATCATGAGCCAGAACATCCAAGCTCAGAGGCCCTGGTGGCTCTAACATGGAGTGTGCATTGTCCAGGGAGGCAAACAGGTCCTCCTGAGCCCTCCCGATCTTGTCCCACAGGTGCTGCACCACCTGGGGATGTAGGCCCCAGCCCCAAGGTGGCGGGCCCTCCCTCAAGAGCATATCTGCTGACACATTCAGGATGCCAGGTACGTGCGAGACACTAGATGTCCCTGAGCCCAGAGAAGAAGCTCCCGTGCCATAAGTCCACCCTGATGGTTGATGTAAGCCACCACTGTGGTGTTGTCCGATCTCACCAGGACATGTCTTCCCTTCAGATGATGTGCCTGCCGCTCCAAGGGGGTAGCCAACAGCCGCAGGCCGACCTGCCCTTGGTCACACCCCCCCCAGCCAATCTGGGAGACGTGTGTGCTGACCAGTTCCCAGCGGCACATCCTCTGCATCTCCACCCCACCTGAGAGAAAGGAGCGACAGAGCCACCTCAACAATGCCCTGAGGCACTGTGCGGTCACCCATAGCTGGCGGTGACGGTGGCGCATTCAGGTGTAGCCGGTGGGAGTTGAACCACCGTTGAAGAGGTCGGAGATGGAGAAAGCCCAACAGGCGTTGTCAGGTCAGGGCGGATACCACCCGCCCTTGCCGAAAGGGGTTGATGTGGGTCAGGAGCATGTCTCTGTCTGACAGGACCTGGGTCCTGGTCGGAGCACAAATCAGCCAATCGTCCAGGTAATTGAGGATCATCAAATCACCGGGACGTGAGAGGTGCCAGGACAGCGTCCATGCATTTTGTGAAAGTACGGGGTGCCAAGGAGAGGCCGAAGGGAAGAACCATGAATTCATAAGCCGTCCCTTTGAAAGTGAATCGGAGGTACCAATGAGCTGGGTGAACAGGAACATGGAAATACGCAGCGTCACAAACCACTGGTCCCTGGACACGGCCTGCAACACGTGGGCTGGGGACAGCATGTAGAACCTCAGTACCTTCAAGTACCCATCGAGATTGCGGATGTCCAGAATCGCTTGCAACCCTTCGTCTCTTTTTGGGACCGCAAAATAATTGGAGTAGAGCCCACCTAGCCGTTCTGATGTCTCGATCATGCGGATGGCACCCTTGTCCAGGAGTGAGGAGATCTCCAGCCGCAGGGTTTTCTTCTTCAGGGGGTAGGCCACCGTGGTGACACGAAGGCCCCTGAAAGACGGGAGCCGGCACCAGAATTGGACTCCACACCCTCCTCCCACTTTGCCCTTTGAGACTGGGCGAAGCAGCCGAGGCCGGGGAAGGGTGTGTCAGGGGTCCTGCCGGGGACCGCCTCTCCTCTGGCGCCCCGATGCCGTCTGGGCAGGTAGGAAGAGCTAATGGTGGTTAGCTTGACTTGCGGCGTGAGCTAGCTTCAGTAGCTAGCCGTGTGACACTAGCTACAACCAGAAACTAATTCTACTCGAAGCAAAAACTTTCCTTCGGGTCATTACTCAACACAAAGACTAGAGCTGACGTCCTACATTCAGTAGCGTTTACCTTTACGGCTCACCTGAAAACATTAAGCAGGAAGACAGGGATCAAGTGGCGCTCAGGAGAGCATAGAGAGCGTAGTGATCTTCGCAAGTAAGAGAGTGAGAATGACCAGAGGGCGGGTGCGTGGCCACTTATGAGGGAGGGCTCATTGTCCACTCATTGTCCACCATTGTCTGTGACAGACGTTGTGTGATTGGATTATTTTGTATTGAATTAGCTATCGAGCAAATCCTCATAGTGAGACACCAAACTATTATTTGGAAGAGAACCATATTCAGTCACACACTTTGTTGTTGCACACAGATACACTTTATGTTCAACCATGAGAGTGAGTATTCTGTCATATCTAGGATAGTGATAAGATCATTTGTGAGTGTAGCTACAATATGGAATAAACGAGAGGAAGTGACTCCTGTCTGGGTGAATCTCAATAGTTTAAAGTAGCCTCCTCTCCTCAGACTATTAGGATGCACCCAAAAGTGACTTACGTGGTGTCATCCTTGGTGTCCACTATCTCCACGCGATCCAGGTACCAAGAGGAGTAAGACGCTGCGTTGTCCTGACGAATGCGTAGCTTCCGCAGGGGGCCCAGCTCAATGGCTGTTATGGTGAACACATCCTCCTGTATGACAACAGCAACATTGACAGAAAGACTTTTGGGGATTCTTTACTCTTGCAACTGATGTTTTTTTGCTACCTAGAACCATAAAGGGTTCTTCAGCTGTCCTTGTACTGTTTTAGTAAGAAGGGATTTGTAACATGTATACACCAGATGATTAGAGGTGCCAAAACAGCAGTCTTGAATAAAAGTCTGTCATCTTCCATAGAAAGAGTCTCAAAACGGTCTCATATTTCCCACATAGCACACTATCTACTCATTTGGTAAATAAGGTCTTATAAAAGTGTGTCACTGATTCATGACAAGAGGTCCCTCTCTAGGCTGATGCAATAAATAAAACACATTGTTTGTGGACGTGTACTTCTCCTTGCTCCAAAGAGCCAAAACTTAAGCTCAATAATTCACTGGTTCACATTTAGTGATTAGTAAACATATACCTACGCTACTTTGAATAAGAGGATGCACGCTATCAGGTTTGTCAATGTAGCGACAGACAGGGTGACAGGTTCAGTGACTTTGGCGACTACTTCCAGCTCTTAGTCACAGATGGCCTAATGGACCTAATGTAATCCTAGAGAAACACTCAGAGCAACAGTCTGCATGGAAGCTCATATTGCTGAATATGTGTTTTGTGTCTAGTGAGGGTCTGATTATTGATTTCCCAAGGGATATGTAAAGCTAATGAGGGCATTGTGGGCATTCCACGTACAATAGCACTTGCCTGGGTGACAGTTTATTAAAGCAACATTGTAGCATTGCAGAATGCACACAAAGTCAGGTACCCAAGCTACAAGAATACCTGGAATCATGCAGAACTAGGCCAAAGTCCGGTCTCCCTATACCAGCTACAGTATATACTTTGTAGACCAGTGTTTGCTAAGTAAAGCACTGCTTAACTTCAATGGACACATTGTTTTCCTGTAAGACCCATTGTTTTCCTGTAAGACCAATTGGTTTCCTGTAAGTGTTAATTTTCTCCCCATGTAGTGTGACTCCTCTCTCACCTGCCCTGACTCAAATTTATTGAGGTTGCCTGACTTCCTGAGGAGGCGCTCCCCTGTGTCCCCGTTCTCCCCATAAATATTGATGTAGACATTGGCGTCAGTCCCAGCCCCCAGCATGTCCCCGGTGAAGACGCACACTTCATAGGTGTTCTCTGTCAGACAATACATAGGATAGGTAAGTCAGACTTAGTTTGATCCATAAGTTAATGTGTTTGTTTGTGACTGTATTATTTGTCTACTTGCTGCAAAACAACAAAAAATGTATCCTCTTCTCTCCTCTCCCCTCTCCAGTACCTTCCAGCTGGTCTGTATCCTCAGGAAGCAGTTCCACCACCAGCTCCCCGTCCTCCTCCCCCCGGCTCAGCCAGCGTGAGCAGGGGAATACATATGTCTGCACTATCTCCTGCAACACTTCCTCTGTCTCCTCCTCCGTCTCCTGAGAATAGAATAGAGCGTTATTGAGAAAGTCTGATATTACAAAGTACAGGAAACTGAAAAAATATTTGATTTACCTTCTTTTTCTTCTTCTTCTTCTTGTCATCCTTTTTCTTCGCCTTGGTCACCATGCCCATGATTAGGTGTTTGACGTATACCTTCTCTAGGAACCAGCCGGAGCCGATCCCCGCCTCATCATGGCCGATACGCACCTTGAAGATCTTTCCTACATTGCTGGCTTCTATCTACAGTACAGTTGTCAGGACAGAAGCCAGACTTTGTTACACTGTGGCCTCTCAGAATGTAACTTCTCGGTATCCACCCTCCACCAATATGGCTAGACCTTTATAGCAAAAAAACCTTGCCATGTAACTGCAGGTTTGCTTATCCCGCACACTCTCAGAAAAAAAGGTTAAGAGTTGTTCTTAAGGCTAGGGGGCACTATTTTCATTTTTTGAAAAATAACGTTCCCAAAGTAAACGGGCTATTTCTCAGGGCCAGATGCTAGAATATGCATATAATTGACAGCTTAGGATAGAAAACACTCTAAAGTTTCCAAAACTGTACAAATATTGTCTGTGAGTATAACAGAACTGATATTGCAGGCGAAAGCCTGAGAAAAATCCAATCAGGAAGTTACTCTTATTTTGAAACCTCTGCGTACCTATGCATCCCTATTGACCATTGAAAGGGATATCAACCAGATTCATTTTTCTATGGCTTCCCTAATGTGTCTACAGTCATTAGACATAGTTTCAGGTTTTTATTTTGAAAAATGAGCGTGAACGACAACATTGCGTCAGTGGTCAGATGGTGGCTCTCAGAGTGATTTGTGCATGTTCATGAATTGTTTATTGTTCATTGATCAAGCATGGGAAACAGTGTTTAGACCCTTTACAATGAAGACCTGTGAAGTTATTTGGATTTTTATGAATTAAGACAGGGTCCTGAAAAAGGAACTGTAAGGTATCTGAAGTATGAACTGGGGTACAATTATGTACATAAACATTATTTTTTCAGGACCCTGTCTTTCAAAGATAATTCATAAAAATCCAAATAACTTAACAGATCTTCATTGTAAAGGGTCTACACTCTGTTTCCCATGCTTGATCAATGAACTATAAACAATTAATGAACATGCACCTGTGGAACGGTCGTTAAGACACTAACAGACGGTAGGCAATTAGGGTCACAGTTATGAAAACTTAGAGGCCTTTCTACTGACTCTGAAAAACACCAAAAGAAAGATGCCCAGGCATGAGGATTGCAGATGTGGCCAGGGCAATAAATTGCAATGTCCGTACTGTGAGACGCCTAGTTTTCTGTTTTGTGTTGCTGCACCTGACAGAACTGGTCGTTTTTGCTCTTTGTTATTTTGTTCAGATTTGAATAAACATCATGAACACGCACCACGTTGCGCTTTGGTCCACTCCCTCTTCTTCAGACGAGCGTTACAGAACTACCCACCACCAAAGGACCAAGCAGCGTGGTAAGGAGGACTGGACATGGGAGGACATCCTGGATGGCAAAGGATCCTACACATGGGAGGAGATCCTGGCCGGAAAAGATCGCCTGCCATGGGAACAGGTCGAAGCAGCAACGAAGGCGGAGGCAGCTAGTAAAAGGGCCAAGTATTACACGGGGACAAGGCTGGCACTAAAGACCGGGAGGCCACTCCAAAACATTTTTTGGGGGAGCACACGGGGAGATTGGCTGAGCAAGGTTGGAGACCTGAGCCAACTCCCCGTGCTTACCGGAGGGAGCGTCGTACTGGTCAGGCACCGTGTTATGCGGTGGAGCGCACGGTGTATCCAGTAAGCGTTCTTAGCCCAGTGCGCTACATACCAGCTCCCCGCATCTGCCGGGCTCGGGTGAGCATCCAGCCAGGAAGGATTGTGCCAGCCCTGCTCTCCAGACCTCCAGTACGTCTCTACAGCCCAGGATATCCTGTGCAGGGTCTGCGCACTGTGTCTCCAGTGCATCTGCACAGCCCAGTGCGTCCTGTGCCTGCGCCCTGCACGTGCCGGGCCAAAGTCACCATCCAGCCAGGATGGGTTGTGCAGGCTCTTAGCTCGAGACCTCCAGTGCGCCTCCACAGCCCAGTGTATCCGGTGCCTCTGCCAAGGACAGGGCCTCCTGTATGTCTCTCCAGCCTGGTGAGTCCTGTGACTGCGCCCAGAACTAATCCTCTTGTAAGTCTCCCCAGCCTTGTGAGCCCTGTGGTAGCTCCACGTACCAGACTGCCCATATGTCTCCTCCCTCCAGTGATGATCCATGGCAAGAAGCCTCCAGTGATGATCCATGGCACGAAGCCTCCAGTGATGATCCATGGCACGAAGCCTCCAGTGATGATCCATGGCACGAAGCCTCCAGTGATGATCCATGGCACGAAGCCTCCAGTGATGATCCATGGCACGAAGTCTCCAGTGAGGAGTCATGGCACAAAGTCTCCAGTGAGGAGTCATGGCACGAAGCCTCCAGTGAGGAGTCATGGCACGAAGCCTCCAGTGAGGAGTCATGGCACGAAGCCTCCAGCGAGGAGTCATGGCACGGCGCCTCCAGCGAGGAGTCATGGCATGGAGCCTCCAGCGAGGAGTCATGGCACAGAGCCTCCAGCAACGACGGTCTCCAGTCTGGAGCCTCCAGAAACGACGATGCCCAGTTCGGGGCCCCCAGCAACGAGGGTGCCCAGTCCGGGGTCGGTGGCAAGGGTCCCTGCACCAGAGGCGCCACCTAAGTGGGGGGAGCTAGAGGCGGAGGGGGTCTACATCCCGCACCAGAGCCGCCGCCATAAAGGAGGCCCACCCAGATCAAGTCTATGTTCCACAAAAGCCACCCTCAATGGTACGCAGTCAGACAGTCCATCCGTCTAGACCCAAAGGGTAAGTCTCTAAAGAGTCAGGTTTTGCGGCCAGAGTCCGCACCTTTTGGGGGGGGGGGGGGGGGGGGGGGGGTGTACTGTCACGCCCTGGCCATAGAGGGTTTTATTCTCTATTTTGGTTAGGTCCGGGTGACTAGGGTGGGCATTCTAGTTTCTTTATTTCTATGTTTTCTATTTTGTGTTCGGGCCAGGTGTGGTTCTCAATCAGAGGCAGCTGTCTATCGTTGTCTCTGATTGAGAATCATACTTGGACAGCTTTTTCCCACCTGTGTTGCGGGTAGTTTTCTGTTTTGTGTTGCTGCACCTGACAGAACTGGTCGTTGTCATTTTTTGCTCTGTTATTTTGTTCTAGTGTTCAGATTTTAATAAACATCATGAACACGTACCGCGCTTTGGTCCACTCCCTCTTCTTCAGATGAGCGTTACATCAATACCATCAAGAGGTGAAGGTACACAAAATAAGTTTGTACCCTGGGAAACAGTAATGTACCTTCACAGTACGTTGGGAGTGTGATGATTGTAGCTTTTATATTCAAATGTTTGGATACACAAATGTACCATTATACTATTTTTTTTTGCACATGTACCCTAAAATGTACCGAACAGTACCATGTGAGATCATACTAGTAATGGGGGAAAAAGTCTAAATGGCTACATATCAGGATATTATTTGACGATATATTAGATCGTTTTGACAATATCACAATACAATTGTTACACTAGTTGGCTGTACCTGCACCAAAACTCTAAGATTTTTCCTACATAGCTTGTTCTCCATCTTTCTAAATAGAGAACCAATTTGTTTTCAGCGCTTTCATTTCCATGACTGATCAAAACTAGTTTTCTCATGGCTTTCTCTTATCCCTCTGCAGCAGACATATGGTGAGCAATGTTTGGACCATGAAATCGCAATACAAATCACAGTATTGAAACGCAAATATATATTGTATCATGATAATATTGTATCGTGAGGTCCCTGGCAATTCCCAGCCCTAGATCATATGTGTACCTCTGAAGGTACAATGTATGTATTTTTACCTTTTGTATCCCAGGGAACAATACCGTACCCTTTTTTCTAAGAGTGTACCCTGATCCCTGTCAGACTATAATATTTAATACTATCCCCGGTGAAGACACACACTTCATTGGTGTTATTCATATTTTCAAACCATTTACTTACCCGTTTCTAATATTACTGTGTCTATAACGATATTGTATGCTATTGAATAATGTCAGTTTGTCTCAAATAGATTCTCAGAAAAAAAGTATTGACATGAAATATGACAATAATGACCTTGAATATCTCGGTAGTTGCTCTCTCATAGTTGTTGGACCTGCTGGCCAGATTGACGACCTCTGTCTTGCCCTTACCACCGTAGATCTGGATGAAAACGTTAGCGTTGGTTCCAGCAAAGCTCACATCACCTGTCACCACTGTTATCTCATAGTTTATCACTGCAAAACAAGATTAAACAAAATAATGATATTACAGAAGAACACAACTATATATATATATATATATATATATATCCAAAGATTTTGATTGAGGCGCATAGAGGCAAAAAAATATATATATTGGGCCTCTATGCGCCCCAATCAAAATCTTTGGATTTAAGTTAGTTCAATTTTCCATATCTGTGTGGATAGCCTGAGAGATTGATTGGATTCCCTGTACAGTATATAAAAAAATAAAGCAGTAAACATCTATAGGTGTGTGTCTGTTTATAATTAATTGGGTGTGTAAGAGGGTGTATTGTAATAGGTGTGTTTACATTGTTTAATGTCCAGGATCTCGCTAGGGTAGATCACCACCTCGGTCTTGCCGTCTGCCTCGTCCTTACAGAGCCAGCGGTGGCTGGGGAACATGTACTGACTCCCACTGGCCGGCACCATGATCTGGACACTGTCCAGGAACCAACCAGCATTCATCCCCTCGTTGTTGTGGCCAATCATCAGACGGCTGATCTGGTGTACAAAAAAAAAACATTTATTTTTCTACTCATATTCACCAAATATTCAATTTTGTATGCATCTCAGGTTAACATCAATACATGATTTTAATGAAAGTCTGACTTATGTGCATGTATCTTAAGGATTCAGTTTTGTATGAATAAGGTATACAATGCTTGTGTATATACATCTTTCATTTTTGAGAGATTACACTTTGGCAGAAATAAAGGCATCGCCTCTAGGCTTGGGCGACATACCGTTTATACCGTATATCGAGGGTATGGTTTTCAACACCTTAAAAATAAATGTTATCTAAATAAATAATATTATTCCCAGGGTTCCAGATATGCATTTGGTTTGCTAACTTGCTAGCTAAGTGGCTAGATGTCAAGATCAAGCTTCTTGGTTACAGCAGAGCTATTCAATCCCCTCCTGGATCAAGATCCCCGTTTCCTTCAATTTTTGTTTTTGGGAGGAGGGGTAGTGGCCCTTGTGTGCACATTCGTTAATACCGTATACCCCAGTATGGTACAGAAACAGTATATCTGGATACCGTCCAACTCTAATAGCCTCTAACACTAAAACCAAGAATTCTACTGTTACTGTACCTGTCCAATGTCAAATGTCTCCACAGTGAACACATCCACCCGGCCCACCTCAAAGTAGTTGCGCAGGTTGTTGTCAGAGACCACCAGCATCATCTTACTGGTGTCTCCCTTCTCCCCATACAGCTTCGCAAAAACGGTGGAGTTCGAGCTGCCTCCACTGACGCTGCCTGTCTTCACCGACACATGATAGCTAACATCTGAAAGGCAGAACTACAAGTTGTAGTTCAGGTGTGTTTATTCACTCACGTGGCGGTGAAACAAATGTAGTAAATACAGTAATGTGGTCTCCGTACGACAACTTCAACAAACTTCTCAGTGAGTTGACAGCTCTCGTGTGGCTCAGCTAGTAGAGCATGGCGCTTGCAAAAACAGCGTTGTGGGTTCAATTCCCACAGGGGAAGAAAAACAAAAGTGTATGCACTCACCATTGTAAGTCGCTTTGGATAAAAGTGCCTGCTAAATGACAAAAATATGAATATATTTTCCCACAAACACTTACTGTAAAGACGCTGGCCGTCTGAAAATGGCACCAACTCCCGAACAATCTGTCCGTCATCCTCATTCCGATCTAGCCACCTGAGATGGTAAAGGAAAACATGGCCGTCTTAACTCTTACTGCTGTTATCGCAACCTGACCTTATTCTCTGATCACCTGGCACCTATTCAATCATCTTGCCCAAGGTCATAGATGTTACATACATTCCATACCTGTCCTAGGAGATACCTGGCTAAGTCATCTGTTCCACAAACTCCTGTTCCATGTCTCACCTGCCGCAGGGGAACTCTACAACCTGAGACTCAGCCTGTCCCTCTTCCCTGATCATCACTTTCTCCAAGTACCAGCCACAACCTCCGCCCCGCCCGTTGTGCCCGATACGCACACGCCACACCTTCCCGATTGACACCGCCTCAATAATGAACTCATCCATCTGAATCAGAGAGTGAGAGATAGAGAGATCTATGAGGAAGACATTTATGTAAACTGTCTTGGTGAATCGATTACAGCTAAGGTATGTGGAAAATCCTGTTAATTTATCATTTGAGTAAACAGCCTATAGTGCAATCCTTAGATATGTTCCAAGAGGCCTAGCGTGGGTCTCCTGGACTCACGTTGCCTTTCTCAAACTTGTTGACGTTGTTTTTGCAGTTGACCAGCGTACGTTCGCCTGTGTCCCCCAGGTCACCAATCAGATTGAGGAAGACAGTGGCGTCCGTCCCGCTGCCGCCAAACTTCCCCGTGCACACAGTCACACGGTACTTTATCACTACAACAACACAACAGCATTCACTTAACAACGCTAGTATGTTTGCATAGGGTGAAATTATGCAGTAGATGATCCTTTGTGACCTTACAGGGCAGGGGTTCAGCAATCAGGTCTCCAGTGGCAGGCAGCTCTCTAACTAACTCGTTGTCATCCTCGTTAGTATCCAGCCAGCGCTCACAGGGGAACTTAAACTTCTCCTTTGTCAAAGTTTTCATCAGAGATGCCTGCGGAAACACCAAGAGAGTCAACAGGGCAAATCTCTTATCACATCTGCTCTTGCCAAATGTAGTGCATTATATAGGGTGTGAGACCTCAAGCTTATTTGTGGATTTTATTTCTTAATGTTTTCATTTGCTCACCTTGCTCAAATGCCACCCTGCAAAAGGGCTTCTCTTTTCATGCCAGATGCGACATTTTGTAAGCTTCCCCAAGTCAGGTAGCTCAACCTGTGTGTTGAATAACAAGAACAGTACACATCCATCGTTACTCAGGAATTAATCTGAGTAACGATTAATCAGTATGTCCGTCTGTCTGTCTGTCTTTCTTTCTGCCATTCTGTCGGTCTGTCCTTCTGCCTGCCTGTCATTCTGTCTGTCTGTCTGTCTGTCTTTTTAGTCCGCCCATCTGTCAGTCCATCCATCTGTCCTAAATACATCATACACACCATGAACTTATCCAGCTGGCCCTGTTCAAAGTTGTCTGCTTTGTTGTCCAGTCTCATCTCGTCTGACTTGCCCTTCTCCCCATAGATCTGGAAGTAAACGGATGCGTCTGTTCCTGCGCCAGGGAGATCTGACGTCCAGATCCACAGAGACCAGGGGTGCTCTGAAGAGGACCAGACAAACTGAGAAGTATTCTCCAAACTCAACAGACACACACTCTGGAAAAACACCTCAAACCACAGATACAGATTATATAGAATTTGTTTAGCAAACTCCGTTTGAGAGTCAGAATTTTTACGGTTTCCATGTTAGAAATAAAAGTTATACGATGTTTACATTCCACTGATATGAGAATGGAAATTGGAACTCTGTATATTTGCGGCCCTGGAGCACCCTACTCAGATTCTCCAAGACATACAGTACCATAAGCAGCGTTTTTTTCTATCTATTACACATGGAATGGGATAAAATGTTTAAGAATAGCTAGGCAAGAGAATTAAAGATATTACATCCGAGAGGTAATGAGAATTCAAGTAATGTGGCTTACTCTTCTGTTTCCTCTGCCTTAGTGAGACCATCTCATAGAGCTCTCTCTCTATCAGTCCGTCACCTTCACTCTCATCCAGCCATTTACTGCAAGGGAAGGTCTGCTCGATCCCTGTGAACGGGCAGAACACCACTATCTGGAACATAAACACGCACAAGAGACTCACTGTCATATGTTGACTGGAAATAGATTGGGATGTTAAACATATAAGGAAGTCATTTATTTATATTAGTGTGTGTGTGTGCATGTGTGTACTCGCACCTTCTCGCAGTACCAGCCAGCGCTGACTCCTCCATTGTCGTGGCCGATGGTGACTCGGCTGAGGGGGCTGAGCAGGGCAGATATCTCCACGTTAAAGATGTCCGTCAGACCACGCTCAAACTTACCCCCCTGCAGGAAGATCTGTGGAAGAGACCGTGTACAATCACTATACAGACAAAAACCACGTTGCTTTCACCTATGACTTCTAATGAATATGAATGACGAAAAGGAGGGAAGTAGCCACGTTGGACTAGGGAAATGCAATTCATTCTAAAATGACATGCTACTTGATGTATGACTGTACCTTGCCGCTGTTCTTCAGGCCCTTGGTGCCGTGCATCAGCATGTGGATGTTGGAGTTGGTGCCAGCTCCTCGGACCTTCCCTGTCACCACCTGGACGTGGTACACAATACCTGGCGGGTACAGTTACGTGTCAGCTAATCAGACACTCTGCCAACTCACATCTCTGCTTCAGAACACCCACTCAGAGAGGAGTGAACAGGAAAATGAACCAAATCAAAACCTTGATAGTGTGGAAACTAGAATGAATATCAGGAGGGTCTGAGATATTGTACATTTACTGTTCGTTTCCTTTTTGAAATAATGAATCATTGCAGATGTCACTGCACTAAATATGGAGACAACTGCACTGTGAATGTCTACATGCACCTCCTATAGCCAGAGAAATTAGCATATGATACTTTATTTTTCGTTGTTGCTGCTCAGCCCCCTTTTACTTACTTGTTACTTAAAGTAAATCTATATATAAGAATATCTGCTTAATGAACCGAATACTGAATATACTGTAATGTAATAGTGTAATGTGTCTTTTTGCTGTTTTGGGGGTCATATACAGTGTTGTCTGGTCTTTCCCCACCTGTGGGCTCATTGCCTCCAACTAGGATGTCCCTCTGAATCTTCCCATCATCCTCATCGATGGCGAACCAGCGGTTGATGGGGAACTCATACAAAGACTTGTTTCCCATGTCATCCAGGAGCACCTGCAGGGACAGGACCAGGGGCAATATACAGTTTGTGTTCAAGCCCCTTTCCTGGCCTCCCTCGCGTCTGCCAAGGGGTCTAACCCTATTGGCACAGTGTCTGTAACTGCATGATTCCTGGTTCAAAGACCATCCTGGTTACCCCTGGTCAAAACCTTTACACTTGACAAATGTCCTTCTGGGAAGGAGGAGGATAAACAAGCACCTACATCAACCCTCCATTTAAGCAGTCAACAGGGTGACACATTCATGGGTCTGAATACAGGATATAAACAGGACCATACATTAAAATAACACATTTTCAAGGTGCAAGTTATGGTTTCTTGAATTAGCCCTGAATAAAATCATGTCTATCTTGGTGATCTTTGGTGTCAGTGTGTGGCAATCACCATCACATCTACAGACTGTCCCTATACTGGAAATATAATCCCTTAATGAGGCCTGGTGTCCCTTTACTACAGGTTGGGTAGGATGTCCCTCTGGCGTGTGTGTGTGTGTGTGTGTGTGTGTGTGTGTGTGTGTGTGTGTGTGTGTGTGTGTGTGTGTGTGTGTGTGTGTGTGTGTGTGTGTGTGTGTGTGTGTGTGTGTGTGTGTGTGTGTGTGCGTGTGTGTGTGAACTCATCTCATGGTTCCACACTGTAACTGGAATGTGTTGGAGGTGATGGGACACCAGTCTCAGATGAGAGGACAGGGAGGGGAGGAGAGGAGAGGAGGAGATGAGGATCACATGTCTTAAATACCTCTCCAGAGACAACAGGGGCTCACATACAGTAAAACATAGAATAGGGCAGGATATGGAATGATATGAATGGATTGTTCCTTCATCTTGCATTTCAGCAGTCTCCGTCTAAAACAAACATTGTCTTAACAGTTCAGGCAACCAGATATGGGTTCAAATACATATGTATTTGATTATTTGTTATTTAAAATAATTATTCTGTGTATTTTTACAGTGGGATGTATTCATAAAATAAGCATTGAATGCAAGGGAAGCCATTGAGCATTTGGCCTCCCTTAATAAAAACAAATATAATATAATAGCCAATCAGCGTTGAGATAAACTGAGTGAGCTCAACTGTGTATGGTCCCAGCGCACCAAAAGAAAGTGTCATGGGAAGCCAGTTTGGATTTGGCTTCACTCCTAGAATCAATTTGAATTGTTGCATCTCGTTGTGTTCTTGTCCTTCGGTGGCTAGCCAGCTAGCTAGCTAAAATTGCCCCTTTCCTAAATTAGCCATGGATGGAGACAGGGATTTGAACTTGTGGTTTTAATTAATTCTCCATACTTGTGAATGATTATAATGGTTATTCTGATACAACCATAAAATAAATTGTGCCCCTGAACTGAGAGGATGGAAGTTCACTATGTAGCTAGATGTAGAAGGTTAATGTTAACTAGCTAACGTTGCCCATGGAAGGAAGTTAGGCTAGCGAGCAAGCATTTTAGCCAGGTAGTAAATAAAAGCATGTACTATATGACAGTCATAGACTGTTTCTTCAAATTGAAAGAGAGGAGGATGGCATTGGCGTTTCTCTACAAGCCGGGTGAGTCAACATGATTTTTCTACTTGCAGGAAAGCACACACACATACACAAATCAGTAACCATGGACAGCCAAATCATATTTAGCTTACGTTGATTGGACTAAATTGTTTTTTGGTATCTTTTAGTTGTCACTGTATTAGACTAAGTATAGGTGATTTGATGATGTTGAAATGTTGAAGTTGAAATGGTGCTGGAATAGTGTAGCAGCTCTGAGCTCTCAACTTTGAGACTTACAATAACTCTCCATGGTTCTAAATCAATAGTTTCTTAGTAGTCTGAAAATGTTGGAAACATTAACTTTCTTGACCATGCTGTAGGTCATGTGACTGTTTGTTACGTGCAAAATGCTTTGTGGACTTCACCGGACAGTGGTTGCTCTCCGGTTTTGTGATAAAACAAAGGTGTGGTTGAATTTATTCTGCCATGTGTCTTGGTCTTAGGCATATATCATGTTCGCAAGGCATATCAACTAATAGGTTATAGAGCAAACAATGCAATTATCACAACACATAGGTTGCAATATGGCTTTTTTCCCCTGGCTTAGCTTCCCCAGTGATACTGGTATTTGAGTATGTTCAAATACACAGCCCAAAACAAGTATTTCAGTTGAGTATTTGAATGGTTATCTTTTTAAACCAAATAGTTGACCAAATTGTATTAAAAACTACCTGGGTTAAATGCATGGGAGTGTATTTGAGTTAGTGTATTTTGTCCATGTGTATTTCCAAATACATTCCAATATTCAACTACTTGTTTTTCTTCAAATAAAGGTTATCTGAATACTTGTTTTGAAATGTATTGAAAAGTTGTTAAAATACCTGAAATAGTATTTGAACCCAGGTCTGCTGGCAACATTGGTTCCTTAATTTTATGAGTTTATATCCTAATGAGCCTCCAGATTAAAACTGTTCATATAGCCATAGCAAAGTCTTGCTTTAACTGTACTGTACCTTGTCCACAAACCATCCAGCGGAAGAGCCTTTGTTGTTGTGACCAAGGGTAATCTTCCTAATTTTGCCGAGGTGGGGAGCTTCTAAAGTGAACTTGTCCTCCGTGCCTTTCTCAAAGTTATCCTTCTTATTGTCCAACCGCCTCTCACCTATGAAAAGGGTCAGATGTAACACACAGAGCATGTTTGAGTACTATGGGCCCGAATCCTAAACTGTAAATCAGTAACCTACAAGATATCACATTTTAGTTTCTCAATCACTCATAACAAACCATTAAAATTACCTATTGTCTGGAATGAAACTCACCGGTGTCACCAAACTCTCCAAAGATGTTGATGAAGACATCAGCATCCGTTCCACTGCCTTTTACATCTGCTGTGAACACGCTCACTACATACTTATTATCTACCAGAGAAAAACACACGTTTGATGAACCATAATACAACTAAATCAGATTGTAACTGGTTTTACACATATTATGCAAAAATCTCAGCCAAGAACCTTCCACAGGCTGCACCCAACACAATCAAATCCAAGATGGCGGACATGGTACCTACATTTGGGCAAGTCCATGGGGTCGAGGCTGCCCAGCAGATCCCTGACAAACAGGTTGTCCCCCTCCACCTTACTGAGCCAGTTATTACAGGTGAAGTAGAACCTCATGTGAGGTCTTGTAATATCAGTCACCACCACTCTGTCCAAGAACCAGCTGGCACTCAGACCTGTGTTATCATGCTCTATCCTACAGGAGACATATCAATCAATCAATCAATCAATTAACCAATGAAACATATACACTGAGTGTACAAAACATTAAGAACACCTGCTCTTTCCATGACATAGACTGACCAGGTGAATCCAGGCGAAAGGTTTGACCCCTTATTGATGTCACTTGTTAAATCCACTTCCATCCGTGTAGATGAAGGGGAGGAGACAGGTTAAAGAAAGATTTTTAAGCCTTGAGACAATTGAGACATGGATTGTGAATGTGTGCCATTCAGAGGGTGAATGGGCAAGACAAAAGATTGAAGTGCCTTTGAATGGGGTATGGCATTAGGTGCCAGGTGTACCGGTTTAAGTGAGTCAAGAATTGCAACGCTGCTGGGTTTTTCACACTCAACAGTTTCCCGTGTGTATCATGAATGGTCCACCACCCAAAGGTCATCCAGCCAACTTGACCCAACTGTGGGAAGCATTGGCGTAAACATTTGGAACGCTTTCAACACCTTGTAAAGTCCATGCCCCGACGAACTGAGGCCGTACTGAGTGCAAAAGGGGGTGCAAGTCAATATTTGGAAGGTGTTCCTAATGTTTTGTACACTACATATACTGTACCAAATCATACTAAATCCTGAAGGAAAGGTAAAAGTACCACAGGTCTCTAGTGCAGAGTTTCCCAAATTGTGGGTGATAGCAAGTCTCTATTAAGTTGCAACCTAAGTCAAGGTTTTTCTAAAAACATTGTCTTTGTCTACTTGGTGGGTCACAAAAATGTTAACATTTCGAACCACTGCTCTACAATAGTGTGGAAACGTTACATCTACACACATGTCCAGTCTTCTGTAAAGGCAGAGGAGCTGTCGTACCGTATCTTCTTCAAAGGCCCAACGTTATGAGTTTTGATCCTAAAGACGTCTGTTTTGTTCTTCTCAAAGGCTGTTCTACTCCTGAAATGGGAATACAAGTAGGATATAAGGTATGAGACTACACAGAAAATGCATAAAGAACTTCCCAACTCCTTGCTGTATTTTAAGGTCTTATGCATAATGCTTCAACTGAAATTAAGGTAGTAGATAATTATTCTTGAACAAAAACAGGCATGTTATCAAGTAAGCATCCCGAAACAAACTTTGAGAATAATGAAATTTAGACACACAATCGGGTCAAATTCCATTTATATTCCAAAATATTGAATTTTCACACCCAACAAAAACACTAAATGCAACATAAGCAGGAGAAACACTAATCATATTACCAAACACACTTGTCTTACTATGTTTTCATTGCATTTACCTTATAGAAATGATTTGCTGTTCAAACCAAATCTCTTCAATAAGTATGAGCCATAGAATACCACAGTATGATTCATAATACCCATAAAGCCTATCAGTCAAATAAGGAAAGGGTTACAATAGGTTTTCCACCATTATTTTATAAACACTTAAAGAAATAGTATTATTTTTATTAATAATACAATTACTTTATTTTATAAACTCTTAAACACGTAAAATAAAGGCTGTGTTTCATGTAGGCTTACCCTGGTTTGGCATTTTGAAATCTCTCTAGGACAAGGTGACCTTTCTCAATATATACTACTGGTCAAAAGTTTTAGAACACCTACTCATTCAACGGTTTTTCTTTATTTTGACTATTTTCTACATTGGAGAATAATAGTGAAGACATCCAAACTATGAAATGACACATATGGAATCACGTGGTAACCAAAAAAGTGTTAAACAAATCAAAATATATTTTATATCTGAGATTCAAATAGCCACCCTTTGCCTTGATGACAACATTGTACAGTCTTGGCATTCTCTCAACCAGATTCATGAGGTAGTCATCTAGAATGCATTTCAATAAACAGGTGTGCCTTCTTAAAAGTTAACTTGTGGTATTTATTTCCTTCTTAATGTGTTTGAACCAATCAGTTGTGTTGTGACAAGGTAGGGGGTATACAGAAGATAGCCCTATCTGGTAAAAGACCAAGTCCCTATTATGACAAGAACAGCTCAAATAAGCAAAGAGAAACGACAGTCCATCATTACTTTAAGACATGAAGTCAATACGGAAAATGTCAAGAACTTTGAACGTTTCTTCAAGTGCAGTCACAAAAACCATCAAGCTGTATGATGAAACTGGCTCTCATGAGGACCGCCACTGGAATGGAAGACCCAGATTTACCTCTGCTGAGGATACGTTCATTAGAGTTACCTTCCTCAGAAATTGCAGCCTAAATAAATGCTTCAACTGTTCAGAGGAGACTGTGTGGTTGAATTGCTGAAAATAAACCACTACTAAAGGACACCAATAAGAAAAAGAGACTTGCTTGGGCCAAGACACACAAGCAATGAACATTAGACAGTTGGAAATCTGTCATTTGGTCTGGAGTCCAAATTGGAGATTTTTGGTTCCAACCGTAGTGAGACGCGGTATGGGTGAACAGATGATCTCTGCATGTGTAGTTCCCACCGTGAAGCATGGAGGAGGAGGTGTAATGGTGTGGGGGTGTTTTTCTGGTGACACTGTCTGTGATTTATTTAGAATTCAAGGCACACTTAACCAGCATGGCTACCACAGCATTCTGCAGCGAATTGCCATCCCATCTGGTTTGGGCTTAGTGGGACTATCATTTGTTTTTCAACAGGACAATTACTCAACACACCTCCAGGCTGTGTAAGGGCTATTTGACCAAGAAGGAGAGAAATGGTGTGCTGCATCAGATGACCTCCACAAACCCCTGACCTCTACCAAATTGAGATGTGTTTTTGATGAGTCTAACCACAGAGTGAAGGAAAAGCAACCAACAAGTGCTCAGCATATGTGGGAACTCCATCAGGACTGTGAAGCTGGTTGAGAGAATGCCAAGAGTGTGCAAAGCTGTCATCAAGGCAAAGGGTGACTATTTGAAGAATCTCAAATATAAAATACTTTTTACCGACTTTTTTGGTTACTACATGATTCTATATGTGTTATTTCATAGTTTTTATGTCTTCACTATTATTCTACTATGTATAAAATAGTTCAAATAAAGAAAATCCCTTGAATGAGTAGGTGTTCTAAAACTTTTGACCGGTAGTGTATTTACCCCCCAAAAATGAAATGTGAATTAGCTGCTAATGTGGCTATCATTAAGAACTACAAATACCATGGTGATCTACACGAGACCACCGAATTGAGGCAAAGGTAAGAATCTCTGGATTAACTATCTAATGTTAGCTAAATGTAGTAGTGAATAAATTGGCTACATTTCTTTAAATTGGCAATTCTATGAACTGACTTATTAAAGTTTTAAATTGACACAATACCCGTTTAGCAAGGGTTTCAACTAGAGATGACGTGCAGGGATATGATGTCTACTTTGATGCTAATTAGAATTTTCAAATATGAGAATAAATAGAGCCGTATATATTGATAAAAGTCACCTTGTACGAGAGAGCTACATTTTTTTGCTTATGTACCCCAGATGACAGTTCTGCTCAAAATACTAATTATGTATTTTCAACAATCAAAAATACAGGATAAAATGTGACCCAACAGTAAAAGACTACCACTGAAATACCTCTTTTCCGTGCTGTGATATTGGAGATAAAAGGATAAAGAACAGGTGTTAAACCTCAAACCAACAGAAACAATCAATATATGTTTTGCAATTTAATGTATGTCAGTGTAATGAGAGGATTGGCTCTAATTAGATTACAGTTCAGATTTCTGTAGAGCTTTTCATGTTGTCTCAGTTTGGCTAACAACATCAATGTTAATTAGATTAAAATACAAACTGATAATTGACTACTTTTATTTATTCAAAAATTCAATTGTATATAATATCTAAGACAGCCCACAAAGGGGACTCACTTGCTAGCCAGGTGCACCTTCGGAGTGATGCCATATTCCCCGAAGAGAGTGATAAACACGTTTGCATCGGTGCCCGCCCCCCTCTCATCTCCAGTGATGGTCACCACCTCATAAACTGCAGGGATGTATGACATGGCAAAGAGAGAGTTAGAGGCACAGACATGTGTGTATGTGTGTGTGTGTGTGTGTGTGTGTGTGTGTGTGTGTGTGAGTGAGTGAGTGAGTGAGTGAGTGAGTGAGTGAGTGAGTGAGTGAGTGAGTCAGTCAGTCAGTCAGTCAGTCAGTCAGTCAGTCAGTCAGTGAGTGAGTGAGTGACTAAAACAGTACTGTAGAGTGTAAAATAAAGAAAGTCTACAACTAGTTGTAAGTATTCTAGGTAGACATCCAAAAAATGTAATAACATTGTCGGGTCCTTTTCATTAAGTTAAACAAGCCATTGTTATTGATAGGTGTCATGTTACATTTGAGATGCAGACATAGGCCTACCTCATACCTGTGAATACTTTAAGTGTTGTATTACCCAGAAAATTAAGGTCAACAATAAAGCTATTACACCAGGAACCAGCAACGATACAGCCATTGTATTAATCAATTGCAGTCAACCTATAACGGGGGGAGCTCATGCCTTGAGAAATAGTTAAGGACGCAAATATTTTCTGTGTAGTAGACCTATTATATTTCTGGCAATCATGTTTGAAGCTAGCCAGCCAATAATACTATGAGGTCTGTATTTTGTATGTTCTTTCATTTATTGTTTGTGCCCATTTATTGCCATTATGTGCCCATTTATTACCATTATGTTTGATGCTGTGACCTGCTTCTGTCCCTGATCTGTGTGCCACATTCTAGTTACACAGTACAATGTACAATATAATGTGTCATACCTTTCTTCTTGTGGTACTCATCCTCATAGTTCTCCATGGTATCTGGCTCATAGTTCCGTAGTTCATTCTCATAGATCTCCACGTAGTTCTCAACCAGCTTCTTTTTTTTGCCTTTCCCCTTTTTGGTGTCCTCATCACTGTCCCCCCCTGAGCCTTTCTTGGCCTTTTTCTTCTTCTTTTTGCCATCCCCTTCTTCATCCCCCTGTTCGCGAGTTTGTTCGCCCTCTTTCTTGTCCTTTTTGGATTTTTTGTCGTCGTCTTTAGATTTTTTGTCCTTTGACCCCATGTCGTTCTCCTGGTGGTCTTTATTCTTTTTGGTTCCCTTACTGGTGGCCTCAATCACACCAGGGAGCCTTTCTGCTCTCCTTTTCTTGTTATTGATGGTATCACTGTGATCTTCATCATCTGTACTCTTCGACTCACTGCTTCTCACCTCATACTCCTCCTCGCTGTCCTTCTTAGCTTTCTTCTTATTTTTCTTTACTTTTCCTTTGTTCTCCCCCTTTTTCTTGCTGCTTTTTACATCAGGCTCAGAGGTGTCAGAGTGGTACCCTTCTTCTGGAGCTTTTGATTTCTTCCTCTTCCCCCTGCCAGCTCCAGCATCCTCTGTACCAGTGACCCTCTTATGCTTCGTCTTGGACTCTGGCTCCTGATCCTCTGAGCTCTCGTCATCCACCTCTTCGGTTCCACCACTGCCCTTGGCATTGTTTTTTTGTTTTTTTTTCCGGGGACATCTTTAATTTATTTACTACCTTGTAACTGTAACTGATTCCAGTGTGTACCGGTGAAACACGATTAAACTGACCTGTAGTGTCACCGTAGTGACCAGCCGGTGCCAGCAGGATGGGGCCAGAGCCGTACAGACTCCTGGGTAGAGCAGACTGCAGGATGGCTTGAGGTGGCTGGGGCAGCCCTCTCCTGCTGTAGTTCCCCACCTGAAACAGCAACAGCCACTGAGCTCATAAAAAGTACTACCACTGCTGGGTTGTCACCTGATCAGTTGAGAAAGCCCCTGTGAAAATCGAGAACAAGACAGAAAATTCTAACCTACTATTAGAAGCTGATGAGGGTTCTACAACTCAAAGAGGAGATATGTGGTTCAAACAATAACACATCAGACAACATGCCACTGTTTTGGTAAACCGCTGAGAGATGGAGCTGGAGAAATGTAACCACTCAAATTCATTGACAGAGCTATGCATGCAAGTTCTTTACATACATGATATACAAATTGTAGTTTTAATGTTTTGAGGCAAGAAAGTATTTACAATGACTTTGTTTACAAACAATGGAATTAAACATGTTTATATTTGTGCTGTGATGCGATACGACAGCAGAACTAAAGGCATTTCCGTTATTCTTTCAGTCAATTGATATCATTTATGATGACTCCCTGGTGACTATATAGGATAACGTTTTTTTTAAGTACCTCCTAAATCGCTCCATCAACTTCATGTAGTCATGGTGAAGGTCCAAAGAAATATGCATAAAGAGAAACAAGTAGTAAGCACGTGAGCAAGGGAGATGAAAATTATAATGTCGGATTTTCTGGACTCAAAATTGGCAGTAGCCTCAACAGACCGCTAGTATTAGCTGCTGTTCCTGTCTCTCGGGGAAAAATTGGCATCTGGCATGATGGGATAACATTATCTCAAAATAAAAAATAATAATTATAATACAATACATGTTGTATTACAGTATTTTGTATTTAAATTTCAACGACCAACATCAATTAGTTACGTTCCGTGCTAGTGAAAGGAACACATTATTGGCAGCTCTTGTTTTGCTACAGCATACCGGTACGGACTGAATTTAGTGCAACACAAAACCTTTTTCCGGTCTCTATCGTGCGAACTTCGGCAAGAAGATGGTAAGGGTGGACCGAGATTACACTGAAAATCTCAAATCATCTGCTTTAATGCATTTTCTCCCTTATCATCTGCATTATTGTTGTGAATATGAAAGCAATGAAGTGTCACAGACCCCAGTATTTCACGGGTTCAGTTTCATAATCAGTAGTTATCAACCCAACGAATGAACTGTAACGTTAACTAGTTTCCAAATCATTCTCAAAATGAAAGTAAACCATTTTTTTGTCCCCCATAAAATATATATTTTTAAAGACGGCATTCATTAGTATGTCCTTATTTTCATAGTGTAAAAAAGCGAAAGCCGTGCCTAAGTTTCACAGGTTTTCACTAGTATCATGTTAGCCAGCCAACTGACATAGCTTTGTGACATTATGCAGTTGTATGTAATGCTGTGTTTGGAATTAACTATACTGTCCAATTGTTATTGCTTTTCATACATGTTTTATGTTTCCCAGACTAAGGGAACGTCGTCATTTGGTAAACGTCGCAACAAGACGCACGCTCTGTGTCGTCGGTGCGGCTCCAAGGCATACCACCTCCAGAAGTCCTCCTGCGGAAAGTGTGGCTACCCCGAAAAGCGCAAGAGAAAGTGTGAGTGGCTCAAGATGTTCTGGAATGTCTGGCAGGTGGTTAGCTAGTTGTTATTGATAAATCAGCTCATCCATCGGTGTGACCAATGGGGACTCATCAGCGAGGCTAGATGGATGGATGGATGGATGTATGCCGCAGGTCATGTCAAGTTTTCGGTGATGCATAACGTTATGTCAAAAAGAAAAGAGCTGAAATGAAAGATGTCCGCACACGCGGGGGTTTAGACAAGACGATTCTTACACGCTCATCATTTTTACCCGTGTAGATAACTGGAGTGCCAAGGCCAAGCGACGCAACACTACCGGAACTGGCCGTATCAGACACCTGAGGGTCGTCTACCGCAGATTCAGGTGAGTCCAACATCCTTCTTGCAATGACTTTCAAGAGTGGTTTGCATTTCCCACGGAATTCAAAGAAGAGCTGTTCTTTAGGCATTGTTATGTACCTCAATTTCTCCATTGTTTGCTTGCATTTTTGTCTGTTGAATGTGAGACTGGATTAAACGTTTTGGCTGTGCAGAGAAGCACCTGATTGTAATGTAACAGGTGTGATTTCACCAGCTAGGTTTGCCTTGATGGCTTTGGTTGTGGTCTACACAGATACATTTCAGTGCCGGGTTGAACCCTCAGTTTTGTTAATGTTGAGATAATATTAGGGGTTATTTGATATACCATGAGGTAGGTGGTGTTAGTTTTATTTGTTTAGTTAGTGACTGTTAGGTAAACTACTCCTCAAATGTGTTTTTCTGCAATCAAATTGTGACTAGGCTGGCATGATTTGACAAGGCCATGGCAGTGAGAGACTTGAATGCTTGTTGACATCTCATGATCACTGGAGACTTTTGATATCGCCAAGTTGGAAGGCTTATTTCACTGTTCTTTCTTGAATGTTACCTGGCACGAATAGCTATTGTTGCTATGTAAGTTGCTAGTGAAAGACCAGTCGCGTATCACATACTCAGCTCTTAGATGTGATGTTTGATTCATTTCTAGTAGACTTATAGACAACACTGAAACAGGCTATATATACCCAACTAAGGGCATAAAAGCTAACAGAAACAAGAAAGATAAAGACAAGTGGGAGGCCTTGTAACAATGGAGGGCCGTCATACCACACATCACATTGGTCATAGTGTTAACCCATACAGAAGTTATTTTGATCCGGATGACACTGAAGTTGGACACTGCTTTATAACATATTCAGAATATTTTTAGGATGCTGAGTAGGCTTATATCAATTGAGAAGAAAGGAAAATACCCAAATACTCTTCTGCCGTGCCATCTTCCAAACGGGTGGTACGTGTTGGGGGATGGATGGGGTTACGTTCCTCACAATGTAAAGCATTTGAGACCACCTGATATGAATGTAGTTTACAATTCGTTGTCCTCCTTCCTCATTAACACATTTACATTTCTCTGGTCTTTTCCAGGAATGGATTCCGTGAGGGAACTGTCCCTAAGCCTAAGAGGGCAGCAGTGGCTGCCTCTAGCTCTTCCTAGGCTGAGTTTGAAATAAATTCATCATAAAACAACTTGATGGCCTCTCATCCTCTTCTTTGGTCAGTTTTAGGTTATACAGTGAAGATCAAAATGTTGAACCGTTAACTCTGACAAGAACCCTAACAGCAACCATTAAGTGTTGGGATCAATGGAAGCTGCTGAGGGTAGAACGGCTCATAATAATGGTCGGAACAAGCAAATGGAATGGCATCAAAACACCTGGAAACCATGTGTTTGATGTATTTGAAACCGTTCCACTGATTCTGCTCCAGCCATTACCACGAGTCCGTTCTCCCCAATAAATGTGCCACCAACCTCCTGTGGTTGGAATTCAGTTGTATCACTAAAACTTGTTTGAAGAAAGGTTTTCCTGCAACCAGTAGAGGGACACATTTCTTCATGTTTGTTTCTTGAAGATCTGAAAAATAATAGGGCTCTATTTTGCTGTGCGCCAAGGAATATTAATTCAGGAGCACCAGTGAGCCTAGAAAAATGTACAATTCTAGCTTTAATATCTGAAATATTCTTCATTGTGATTTGACAAAAGAGGCATGAGGGAGGGGGGGAAAGCATGTTTGAATAGATATTTAGCAGTTCTAAAAAATAAATATATTTCCCACAACTCAAACTACTGGATGAAATGTGAAAATGACATGGGACTAACTGTTATAGTTACCAGTAATTGGTTTCAATACAGTAACTACAAATCACTGATTTGTTTGAATATACATTCAATGGGTTGCCTTAGGGCTGGTGTACAGTGTACAGAGCATCTCAAAGCCACAATGTGTATGGCCTCTTCCATTCACTGAACATAACGTTTAGAAGTCCATGTAATAGGAAATGTATCTAGCTTTCGTTTATAAAATATGAAGCCAAACTCAGTGGCTCTTCTCATATCTACATGTCAACAGTGTTTTAGTGTGAAGGTATGTGGTAGAGTTGTTACATGTGCATACCACCGTTTTGGAGATGTTTGACATAACATGTAGAATTGGAATATAAGTAGCTGGCACACCATAGAAGGGTGGGAGTGGTGTTTTGCATTGCAGAGAAAGTTCTGTCTTCTCCAGTTTTCCATTAGTCAATAATCTCCCAATTTAATTGGATTCCCATGGCTGTATATGCTTATTTTCTATTAGAATCCAGAAGGAGCTTTATCATAACAAAGCCGCTAGTCGCTAAAAAGACACAAAAATAAACACCATGGCAACTCCCACAGTCCATACAGGATGAAGTGGCGGGAATTAAGAGGAGATATTTTGTCACAGAAGGAAAGGAGAAGAATCTATCCACAGATGGTTTGTGTCAGAACTTTACCTGTGTTTGTTTTCCTTATTGAAAGTGTTGCAAGAGGACAAGGGTCTTTGAAAAACTTGATACTAAGTGTACAAATGTGAGGAATTTTACTCCAATATAGTCATTTGGCTTGTTAGCATCAATAAGGTACAAAAGGTACTGGACTTTTGAAGTACCTTTGTAGCAGGGTTATATAGCCTACAAATGGATCCATTTCAAACAGCCAGATGTGTCCAAACTGAGAACCAACTGCTGTTCCTTTATTTAGACTACTCCTTTAGTTTAACATCCAGATACTGTATATGTACTAAATCATGGAAGATATCATTTTGGTCAAATCTGAGTCAAGTTTTCTGAGTGTTCATAGAACCTAATGGATTAAACTCCAGTGTTTATACCCCAGCACAATTCCAGTAGAAACTCCTCTCGCAGTGCAATGAGTTATATTTGAAATCTTCAGAAGATGGCTTGTATGTATGTGTAAAACAAAAGGGAGATGATGAGCCAACCACTTGGATGCCTGACAGCCAGACTGTTATTTTGGGACAGGTTCATTGCAAATTGGAAAAGGAATTGTTCTGAAAGGAAATATACAGTGCATTTGGAAAGTATTCAGAACCTTTGACTTTTTCCACATTTTATGTTACAGCCTTATTCTAAAATAAAAATCCTCAATCTACACACAGTAGTAACCCATAATGACGAAAGCAAAAAAAGGGTTTTAGAAAATGTTGCTAATTTATTGAAAATAACCTGGAATATGACCTTTACATAAGTATTCAGACCTTTTACTCAGTACTTTGTTGAAGCACCTTTGGCAGCGATTACAGCCTTAGAGTCTTCTTGGGTATGACGCTACAAGCTTGTCACACCTGTATTTTGGGAGTTTGTTCCATTCTTTTCTGCAGATCCTTTCAAGCTCTGTCAGGTTGGATAGGGAGCGTTGCTGCACAGCTATTTTCAGGTCTCTTCAGAGATGTTCGACCGGGTTAAAAACTGGGCTCCGGCTGGGCCACTCAAGGACATTGAGACTTGTCCCAAAGCCACTCATGCGTTGCTTTGGCTGTGTGCTGAGTGTCGTCGTCCTGTTGGAAGGTGAACCTTCGCCCCAGTCTGAGATCCTGAGCACTCTGGAGCAGGTTTTTATCAAGAATCTCTGTGTACTTTGCTCCGTTCATCTTTGCCTTGATCCTGACTAGTCTCCCAGTCCCTGCCGCTGAAAAACATCCACACAACATGATGGTGCCACTACCATGCTTTACCGTAGGGATGGTGCCAGGTTTCCTCCAGGCGTGACGCTTGGCATTCAGGCCAAAAAGTTAAATCTTGGTTTCATCAGACCAGAGAATCTTGTTTCTCATGGTCTGAGAGACTATAGGTGCCTTTTGGCAAACTGCAAGCGGGCTGTCATGTGCCTTTTACTGAAGAGTGGCTTCTGTCTGGCCACTACCTAAAGGCCTGATTGGTGCAGTGCTCCAGAGATGGTTGTCCTTCTGGAAGGTTCTCCCATCTCCACGGAGGAACTCTGGGGCTCTGTCAGAGTGGCCATTGGGTTCTTGTTCACCTCCCTGACCAAGGCCCTTCTTCCAGATTGCTCAGTTTGGCTGGACTGCTAGCTATAGGAAGAGTCTTGGTGGTTCCAAACTTCTTCCATTTAAGATTGATGGAGGCCACTGTGTTCTTGGGGCCCTCCAATGCTGCATACATTTGTTTGGTACCCCCCCCCCCCCCCCCCCCCCCCCCCCCCCCCCCAGAATGCTCATTGAGGTTAAGAAGAATCCTAGAGTGTCAGCTAAAGACTTACAGAAAACTCTGGAACATGCTAACATCTCTGTTGACGAGTCTACGATATGTAAAACACTAAACAAGAATGATGTTCATAGGAGGACACCACGGAAGAAGCCACTGCTGTCCAAAAAAACATTGCTGCATGTCTGAAGTTTGCAAAAGAGCACCTGGATGTTCCACAGTGCTTCTGGCAAAATATTATGTGGACAGATTAAACTAAAGTTGAGTTGTTTGGAAGTAACACACAACACTATGTGTAGTTAGAAAAAAAAAGGCACAGCACACCAACATCAAAACCTCATCCCAACTGTAAAGTATGGTGGAGGGAGCATCATGGTTTGGGGCTGCCTCAGAGCCTGGACAGCTTGCTATCATCGATGGAAAAAGGCATTTTTATCAAGACATTTGCAGGGGAATGTAAGGCTCTCTGTCTGCCAATTGAAGCTCAACAGAAGTTGAGTGATGCAGCAGGACAACGAACCAAAACACAGAAGTAAATCAACAGAAGAAAATACTCCTTCTGGAGTGGCCCAGTCAGAGTCCTGACCTCAACCCGATTGAGGTGCTGTGGCATGACATCAAGAGAGCAGTTCACACCAGACATCCCAATAACATTGCTGAACTGAAACAGTTTTGTAAAGATGAATGGTCCAAAATTCCTCCTGACTGTTTTGCAGGTCTGATCCGTAACTACAGAAAATGTTTGGTTGAGTTTATTGCTGCCAACGGAGGGTCAACCAGTTATTCAATCCAAGGGTTCACACACTTTTCCCACCCTACACTGTGAATGTTTACACAGTGTGTTCAATAAAGACATGAAAATGTATAATTGTTTGTGTGTTATTAGTTTAAGTAGACTGTCTTTGTCTATTGTTGTGATTTTTATTACCAATTTATGCAGAAATCCAGGAAATTCCAAAGGGTTAACATACTTTCTCTTGCCACTGTATGTGAATAAGGTATTTCTGTTTTTATTTCGCTTTGTCTTTATGGGGTATTGTGTGTAGCTTGATGAGGAAAAACATTTATTTAATCCATTTTAGAATACGGCTGTGAGTCATTTTTTGTTGTTGTTGAAAAAGTCAACGGGTCTGTATACTTTCAGAAGGCACTAAGTGGATGTACAAAGTGTAGATGTTTGCACTTTGAAATGGTTGAATAAGGAAACAGCTGACACAAAGTGTGGTTGTTATTAGTGCAAAGTTCATAATGACTAAACCTTATTTTGTTTACATCATTGATGATCAAACCCTGGTTTGTTATAAATCAGCGAGGTGTTCTTTTGTTCATGTTCATGAGAAGTCATAATTTGCTCGTCACATTCAGGTTGACTTATTTGTGGATTTGTTTATTTTCATTTCACATCATAATGATAAATGCCTGGATAGCACAACTGAGGCCAGAGGATCTAAAAAAAAAAAAAATGTTTTAAATAGTCTCAGCCTGTCTTAAATGAGACAGCAACTTGTCAGACTCCAGACTCCTGATCCTTAACCAGTGAATACAGAACAGGAAATATATTGAGGGTTCCGGGTGAACTGAAGTGAACTGTAACAGCTATTCAACTGACAAATCTCAAAGTCCATTGCTGAGAAAGTACCTCATTATGCATAATAATGGCCATGATAATACAATGAAAAAGGTCAAGCAGATCGTTCATTATATTCTTCTCACATAAGTTACAATTCAACTATTCTATTTCTTTATTTTACAATTAAATGTATATCCTTATCATGTATTTCTTTCACTCACTAAGGAGCATAGATGGATGCAATCTAAGAGGCAACCACCACATTGGAGGAGATGACAGTTCCTGTAAAACTCATTGTGACCAGAATCCTGGAAGAGAAGGAGAGAGAGGACCCTAATAGGGCTCATTTTAAAGGCTCTCCCTTGCCAATAACCTTTTTGGCAAGGCCCACATTGGAGGACTTCACCTCACATCTGCAGTCCCTTAGATCTTGACGTATTTGCAAGGCCCTGCTCCTCGCAAATACACATAGAGGCGACATTGGATATAGTGTGTGCGTGAGTAAGTGCACTTGTCAACCATTCCCAACCTCTGGTAAAGCACTTACATTTGTTTTGGTCCATGCCACTAACAATTAGAACCGTTGGCCCAAACAGTGGAAAGGCATCACAGTTGGCTTCAGGCTAAGACAGAGATGCCAGAGCTGTATCCAAATGATGACATTTGATCAAATTAATTAAGTCATTATTTCACAATAATACAGTACATTTGCATTTTGCTACTTTACTGCACCAAGTTCACAAACAGCATATAGCGCACACAATAAATAAACACACACTAGATTTTTACATATTAAATTCAAATTCCCTGTTTTCATATTTGGAGATATTTTGTCTTTTGGTTTCATGTCTGAGTTCATGTTAACTCTTAAATCAGGGTTCTCCAACTGGTGGGCCGAATTTGGCCTGTGGATGGCTTTCTGAGTTTTCTGAGCCAAAAAACATTTTTTTTTAAAGAGTGTTGGACATGAAAGACTAAAAACACCAGGAAATCAGCTCCAATTGATTTTACTTTAGGTAATTTGTACCCAATTATTCCCACGCATAATAGAAAGAAGTGATCGTATTCAAGCCAGGTTTAAAATTATTATGTTTTAGTCAAATATCATATCTGTTTAGGCATCTTGCGGTCAATTTGCAGTCTACAAATAATTGTTTTATTATGTTTTGGCCTCCCGACCATCCACTCAAGAAAACAATCAGCCTGCGGCTGAATCTAGTTGATCCCTGTCTTAAACCATTTCAGGGTGTCTGGAAGCTGCTGAATTTATGGCTAGAGTTGTTGTTGTTTTATCCTGTCTATCAGGGGGAACCTTCTACCAGACCCAGTTCCCCATATCCACTTTTTTTTGTAAGGTTCCTATGCTTCCCATTTATCTCACTCACTCAATTACAGACCTGATGGAGGGAAGCCATTTTGAATATGATTCCCCCAAAAATACAGTTTCCCATCAGTAGAACAGTTATTGGACCAAACACACAGTTAGGATTTGGGAAGACTGGGGTCAGTGTTGGCTTGCCCTCGGCATGGCCAGGGTTTATTATGGGATGCTGGACACTCCCATATACAAGATCAGGACACGCCCATGGGCACTAAGATATCGGTGGCGTTCCTGCCTGACTACATTGCAGACTTTGCAATGCAACGTCTGCTATATAGCTGTGTGCCACATCATCGACTGGCAGCAGTCAGGCAGGTTGCTAAATCATATAATGTGGTTAGTTGATATGTTAAACACCTATCCAGGTGTTGTGAGATCTGGCAGGTGTCTGCATCTTAGTCAGGAACGCCACCATCAACATGGGTACTATATGTTAAATATGGTCCAGTCCACTGCCCCAAGATTTAATATGACATTTGACCACTGAGTAGAGCAGCATCCCAGAATATCTAGCCTCTTGTAAAAGTCTGAGAGCGTCTCCAAAAATCGCTGGAGACCGGAGTTGGCTGGCACACTAGCTTGAAGCTGGGAAATGCTTGTGTGTTTCCAGTATTTTAGTCACAGGACTCTCTATTGATTTACTTTTCTGGAGGTCTAAAATACAGCCTTACTCACTCCTCTTCGCTTGCTGTGGTGCATAGGTATATGCAATATATTTTATTTTACACTTTGTCTTGAACTACAGGCCAACTGACAAACTTTTGTAAAAAAAAAATAAATAAAAAGGTATACTCTGTAATTATGACACCAGTATGAAACCACTGTACTTCCCTAATTTTGGGACGGGGAAATGGATGTCAGTAATTAGTTATTAGTTATAGTAAATAAGTGCTGTCTAATGTATTAACTGTAATATTAACATTGTTCGTGGCTTTATGATATTTCGGTTAAAGAGGTCTGACACCTAAGCCGTAAAAGTGTCAATTATAATGGATTTGTGTGAACTTAACCGATTCCCCTTTCAACTCCATTGACCTTGGGGAATGATGTCATTGGGAGGAACATGGATGTTATTTCGAAGCCAACACACACACACACACATCAACTATTCATGGCTTTCATCAGCAGGTTCTACCATGTCTGTCTTACTCCCTTCCTCTTATATTACCATTCCTTTGTTTTCTTGAATTCTTAACAGACAACGTCCGTTTGGGGCCTTTTGGTTTCTTGGGTTAACAATGTGAGGTGTTTACCATAATGTAAGGCGATGCCAAAACAAATGACATTGAAGAGTAAGTGCCATGTCTAATTTGTTTATTCTCACTGTTGGCCTCAATGTGTATATTCCATTCAATGGGTACTACTGTACGTTCACTCTCTTCCCTTGGGTGCATCTCTACTGCTGAATATTGTTCTTGTATGGAGCTAAGTGCATTCCCATCTTGCTAAGGCCAAATATTTAGCACATTGTTTTTTATTTATTTTACTAGGCAAGTCAGTTAAGAACAAGTTCTTTTTTTTTTCAATGGCGGCCTTGGAAAACTGCCTTGTTCAGGGGAAGAACGACAGATTTTTACCTTGTCAGCTCGGGGATTCAATCTTGCAACCTTTCGGTGACAAGTCCAATGCTCTAACCACTAGGCTACCTGCCGCCCCTTTTGTTTTAATCATATCCGATCTGCCTAATTTTCAGATTCTATGCAGATCATCTTGAGCGGCTAAGACTTTTCTATTTACTGTGGTTTCTTTTACATAACAATGAGGATCAAAGTGTTTCATGGAAAGGTGCTGCGTTTAATACTGTTCTGAACCCCATTAATTAAGCTCGTATTCTGAATCTGATGTTTGTGTGAGGCTTAACTGAATGTTTACTAATTCCTAGACTGCAGCTGCTCAAATCTTCTCCTTCCCTGGTCTGCGAACACTTTATAGCTGTGGCTGTAGCACTGAACAAGGGCCTCAATTAGTGAAATACTCAATATTTACAGAATTCATATGCCTACAATCAATAATACCATTGTAGCTTACCCTCAGACAAATGTGTAATATTGACAATGTTTCAACCATTGCCTGGTCTTCTTCTCTCGACATTAGATTTTGTCTTTGTTTTTTCGAACCACCACCTGCGAAAGAGGCCTTCTTGCACGTCACTAAAGGCTTATATTCTCTACCATCCCACAGTTTCTGATCTCTGCCATGTATATTGCTATAATAAATCATGACGTGGTCTGTTGTCCTGTTCATCTGTAGGTGAACAGTGCCCTAATGTTGAACAGCCGGCGTCAGCCCCCAGATGACACAGGACAGAGAATTCATGTTGACATGAGTTGTGTTGACTTAAAGCAGTTTCACATTTCTATGTGTTACGGTAATTTGATGTACAGCACAGGACTGCATCTTATGGGACGATACTGGCCATGATACAGTAGAATGAAGGGACGTGTAGAATGGATTGAAGTGGGGCCACTAGCTCAAACCTAACCCTGAAACCTAATACTTTATGAACTTGCTCGTCAACTATATGCCTATTTTTGTCCATTAAGCATCTAGTGGCTCTTTATCGTATGAAAGGAAGATGCTTAAACATGTTTGGTAAAAGTGCAATCAGACATGGGTCAAATACAAGACAATTAGTACACTGAACAAGGCCATAATCTTTCTGGAAGTACTCCATGCTTTGATAAATTACAGTTTCACAGATTATCTTCTTTCTCCACCCCGCTGTTGAGGTTTCTCATGTTGAGGTTGGTTGCTCTCACACTCTCTGTGTTGATATCCCGTTCTCTGTATATTTGCTTTAGCCACTGAATTGCTTGTTCAATATTAACAGCGTCAAATAGGAGCCATGTATATTGGTCGTTTTATGATTTAAGCTGGCTCAGTGAGATTATATCCTGGGAAGTCTACTTTATGCTCATCACAATATACGTGGGTGCAAGTATGCGTGCGTGCGTGTGTGTGTGTCTGTGTGTCTGTGCGCACATACTGTTACCAAAAAGAAGATCTGGGATTATTTTGCGTATTTGAACCTGAACTCATCGTTAACAGCCTCGGACCCAAGTTAGTTAGGGTTTGTTTACCCAATTATACTTGTGTAAACTTGGAAAGTAGTGGCCTGTACCTTTCAGTAGCATCCGTGTGCTTATAGGTGTCATAATATGACCTCTGAACTCAGTCACAAATCGGAGTGTGAAAACCCTCCTATGCTTGCATAAATGATTTCCGCTTGTTCTTAGATGACATGTAGTTTAATAACACACACACACACACACACACACACACACACACACACACACACACACACACACACACACACACACACACACACACACACACACACACACACACACACACACACACACACACAACCTGAGACACTGACCTAAGTGCGTGTTTTTTTGCACATACACACATTCACGGTCTCATTGGTGGTCCAAAGGAAATGGAGTCATGCACTTGTCTTTGAAGCCAAAATGTGGGTCTCAATAACTGTTAATCCATTTTATTCCTTTTCAGAACGTATTGCTTACATTAATATTCTATAGGGTGGATATAAAGCAAGCACAGTGAATTTATAATGAAAAACCTCTGTAATTTTAAGCCTTTTACAGATATACCGGAACATCATATTTTAGAACTGATATGCCATATTTATGTTATACTGATGTAACATTTCATGACATGTTTAATAACTTGCATCTTCTCACAGAGAAGAAATTGCATAGGTCACAAAATTATGACAATGACAATATTGCGGTGGGTCACTGAGAATCTGTGTTTGGCTAACTATCCTGCATGTTGGCACAACTCATTCCATGACAAAGGCATTCTAAAAAACATTCTAATTGGATAATTTGTCATACTTCTCACCTGAAGGACAAACACATGGATAATGTTTATTACACACATATTACTGCCCGATAAACTCTCTAAATCTATTCTGTGATGCAAAACAGTCTCAATGTTTCTCTCTAGACAGCAAAGCTTCTCAAGACAAAGGTATTTGTGAGAATGGATTTTTCCTTGGTCCTGGCAATCATGGCACGTTACTTCAGGCCCCATGCTACATTCCCTTCAATTAATCTTAATAACGCTTCTGTACATTGGAATAATTTTTGTTTACTGGCAACCTGGGCTATAAATACATAGTTTACTCAATGATTGAAAGAAGCTAGTGATTAAACTGTTGAGCTACAGTGTACAGTCATGGGCCTTTAAGCCATGGAGACAATCTTGCTCCCTGACCAGTGCAAGAAGACTGGAAAAGAAACAAACATTGATGTTTCTGGTCAAGGTAGCTTGACATCAAAGCAGAGCAGACATCCTCTCTCTCTCTCTCTCAGTTGTGTCGCTGTTGTTTTTACTTCTTCCTCCCTCTACCTAGCTTCCCAAAAGCTTCTTACCGTTGTTTAAATGTGCCATACCTCATCTTGAGAGAATGTCAAATGAGTCAGCCTTGGTGCCAGTTTTATTTCTGCTTTTACTAACACTTCCACCAACCAAATAAGTCCCTTAGGAGAGCAGAAGCTGTCTACCTCAGAGAAGGCATCTTGGACAGTCTGAAGACAGTCCCTTCAATGTAAGTGTGGCATCCCTCTGACTCACAGAAACCTCACAATAATATGAGGACTGAGGAGTACTAGAGTAGCTGTTGAGAAAGTAACCGCTTCTGGGAATCCAAATAAACAAGACTTATATGCATTTCTCCTGTACTGTCTCATTGCTTAGCGACACATGAAGAGCCTGGTCTTTCACACATGACTGAGTGGTCTTTCCTGCCACACCAGAAAGGTCCCTGGTTAGATGTGTCGTTTCTCTGCTCCCGTCCTCTGTATTGCTCTGCCCTGATGAATAAGAACTTCGGGGGTTTTGGACAGAGGAAGTGCGGAACCCAAACTGCTCTCCTGTGTGATGACAGCTTCCTGTGTACGTCTCACTTCCTTCGTGCAGGTAGAGAACCGTCTGAGAGGTGCTGGACACCTCCCTCAGCTCGCGGGATACCAGTGAGGGTGACTCTCGAGAGGAGATGATGGAGGGGCACTGGTGGCAGTTCTGTCTCTGCTGCCGCTGTGCTCCTATCTGACAGAACAGACATTTGATCTGCTCAATGAGCTTGAGGAGCATGGCCTTGCGGAGGAGGATGTAGATCCAGGGGTCCAGGATGGGGTTGAAGGAAGCGAAGCGGATCGCCCGCAGATCTGGGTTCTTTTCCAGTCTCAGCTCCACCGGAGTCTTATACAGCTGGTTCAGAAACACCTGCACCTGCAAAGGAGAGGTAATTAATGGAATTTAATCACCTTATTTTGCCCAGCTGAGTTGAATTGACTGATATTTATGTTTTATACAGCTTGCTGACACCTGCAAGATAAATGTAATTGAATCTAATTGAAGTGTGTGCGTGTGTGTGTGTGTGTGTGTGTGTGTGTGTGTGTGTGTGTGTGTGTGTGTGTGTGTGTGTGTGTGTGTGTGTGTGTGTGTGTGTGTGTGTGTGTGTGTGTGTGTGTGTGTGTGTGTGTGTGTGCGATGTATTGCCAAATTGTTCAACAAATCATGGCTAAGCATTTTATGGATCTAGCTGTCTGAAGGCACACCTGTCCTTATGGAGACTGATGTGAGCAGCATACAAAGCAGAATATGCAATATAGGCCTACACTACTATGCGAATCAGCTATGAGAAAACTATTCTAATGTCAGGTTGGGACTATTAACAACTCATGAAGTCACAATGACTTACAGGCATTGTGCGTGAAATATCAAATCGTGTGTACATGTGTGTCTTGTGCGTAAATAATTAAAATAGTCTTTGTGCGATTAGGAAAATGTGTAAAATGGTTCTCAAAGTGAGAAGAGAAACTTACAACTAGTGGAATGGAGCATATGAGCACCACCGCTGAGGTGCATATGAGTACAATCACCATCTGGATCTCCGCGCCGGCCAGATTCCCGAAGTTGCGTCTCCTTCTTGGGTCTGTGTTTCGCCCTGGGTCTGTCCCCAACGACATCCTCCGAACGAACTGCCGGTGCATCCGGATCAAAGCCCCGCACACCAGAACGTTACAGATCACCGTGGCCAGAATTAGAATCGAACTTGATCCCGCGTAGATGTAAGAAAATGTGGCATCAGTACTCACGTTGCTCCGCCACTCTATGAAGCACCAGGTTTGTGGGTACTGCTTTTTGACTTGTCCCAGACCCATACTAGGCATAGCGCAGAAAAGCGCATTGGAGATGTAGATAGCCAGAAGAGTCAACCCCGCCAGTCTCTGATCCACATAGTCGTTGTAGAAATACGCATGGTTTATCGCCAAGTATCTCTCTACGGACATTGCGCATATGATGCTGAGCCCCGCTAAAGAGAAGAAGAGGAGGATGAATCCGAAATACTGGCAGAGTGGGTCCCCGCCTGGCCAAGATCCTTTCACATAAGTGGCGATGGTGACTGGACTGGCCAGGAGGGTCCCCAAAAGGTCCGTAACCGCCAGACCGCAAACCAGCGTGTAGAACGTGGTCTCCTTCTGCTCTTTCCTGGACTTGCAGAGCACCACGATGGCGATTACATTTCCCACCACTCCGAAAATAAACATGATGGAAGGTATAGTCGGGACCATGGTCCTCCCGGTCACAGTATTGTTACTCATTGTAGTATGTCCAGATTATATATATTTTTTAAAATACTTCATTCACATTATAAGCTATCCTTCATTTTTTTTTTACAAGTAAAGACTACTGTAGATGCTTTAGGCATATTATCTACATAGATTAAACTTATCAAACATGATTGAAATATTCATGCTGAATGTGAGCTGAACCGATCTACTCACAACAGAAGTTAGAACGCCTTTAAAACGGTTGTTTAAGAGTTCCGTTGATTTTGCTGAAGTATCTGTAAGGGACAGTTCGAAAATTACTGGGGGGTGGGGGGCGTCCAAACTAGAGGAGGGTTGCTTAACTTTTTTTTTGCTTTGGGGAGGGCTGTGTAGTTTTTTTTTTTTTGGGGGGGGGGGGGGGGTAGTACGTTTTTTCCCCTGGTTTACATTCACTATTTTTCAGGTTTTACTATATAATTTCTTCCATCCTAGCCAATTTTCCTCATCTGCTTGCATGTGCCTCCCCTATCAAGGTGTTCTGGAACTTCCCTTATGCACTATGCTTCTCCACTTGCTAACTATACCACAGGTCAATATAGTCTACCAGTCTAACTGTCTATCCTGCCCACTATCCACCATTCATAGTGACAATAGTGGTAAGGGGATTGTTTGTCCAGATCTGCAATAGGGTTACTAGCAATCATACCACACATAAAATCATTCAAAGCTGCACCAATTTTCTATATAAATCCACAATAACAAGGATTATTAGCTGATAGGCAGTGAAGAGGCCAGGTGAGTACAAAAAGCTCCCCTATTGATCTTGTTTAGGGACAATACAATTATCTAGACTAGCCTAGATAATAATTGCATTTTTGTTTTTAAGTGAGTACAAAATGATATGTTAGGCTGTAAACTGCAGTGAACATTGCATTTTAATAACTGTGTAAAGAAATTGCAGAATGTAAAGTACAACATAGAACAAATTGCAGTGAACGTTTAAAGAGAGAGAAAGCGCAGCGCAGTGCAATGGTGTGGTGAACTTTGACGGATGATAATGAATCAATGTGTTCTTGCACTGATGTATTGCGAACACAGGACAGACAGAGTGATGAGCACATTGAAAAATACCATCCTAACATTAAGAGTCCTGCCCCCCTGCCCGGCCCCCTTCTTTTGCGGTCGGTCGGGACCACCGTTTGGACTGGTCTAAATTGCTAGTTAGGGCATGGGGTGGGGACATTCCAATTAGTTGGTTCTGGGGCTGTTGGAAACAAATCTGATGGTTGTCTATTGTATTTAATTTGAGTTTTAGAAGTAGTTAGTACCTCTTAAAAGTAGTTTGCTGCTTAAAGTAAAATCAACACATTTATTTTGTCATTAGTCAATTTTGCATGTCAGCAGTCAAATTTTCAAGGTATTGAACTTTCAAGAAGCAAAGTGTCACCTGCCAGATCATGATGATGATGCGAAATGTATAATTTGATGCAAAACAGCAAGTCAGAATTAAATGCCCCGTTCACGTGCTAGTTGGAACTAGGAAACTAGGAAATGTCCGACTCGCTAATATGTTGTAGTTATACACGTGCCGCGTTCAACCATTTAGCAAGTTAAACATTTCAGAGTTCCGACTAGCACATGAATGCGGCAAAATAAATTGACATAGTGGATTGCCTCAAGTGGTAAAATGAAAACTAATGAATTTAGCAATAATAGTTTTATTTTTAGCCTAAGTCTAGCATGTCGCGTACCTACATTTAAAACTTTAGCTTACAGAACGAGAAAAAACTTCACAGTTGTCAGGATGGCCAAGCGGTCTAATGCGCCAGCCTGAAAGAATGAATTCTTCCTGGAGACGGGGGATTTCTGGTCTATAAATGTAGATGTGAGTTCAAACCTCACGTCCGACAATGCTTTTTCCCTAAGAAAGCCAGAGTTAAACAATCTACACAGTGGATTGCCTTAATTAACCTCTACTGGATCGGTGTGTCCCCAAGGGAAGGTTGAGCTAACAGTGCGCTAATGGGATTAGCATGTCGTTTTAAGTAACAAGAAAATTCCCCAGGACATAGACATATCTGATATGGGCAGAACGCTTAAGTTCTTGTTAATTTCACATTTCCACAAACTTCAAATGTTTCTTTTCAAATGGTAACAAAAATATGCATATCCTTGCTTCAGGTCCTGAGCTACAGGCAGTTAGATTTGGGTATGACATTTTAGGTGAAAATTGAAAAAAAGGGTCAGATCCTTAGTGGTGATAATATATCAAATGAACCGGAATAATAGTTTGTTACATTTCACCAATTGCCTACTTTAAAATGCGTTCACCTAGGCAAATAACTTTTGATTCAATTTGTTTAATTAGATTTGATATATATTTAAATGTTTATTTTATTTATTATTAATAGCAGTGCTTGACTTAGACTGCAATAGGTTCCGGTACTCATTTTGGGTGTCCTACTATTTATATTTAGGTGCAGGAACTCCACAATACTTTGTAGCTAATATTGTATAAGAGGAAGAGGAGCTCAAGCAGTAGGACATTTGAGGTGCTGGTAGTCAGCTCCGGTAAGCTCCTGCCCACGTCAAGCACTGATTAATAGCCTTAATCCAGCATGTAACTTACCTACATTTCAGACTTTAGGTTACAGAATAGTCAGAAACAAATAAGAAGCTTGGTAGTTTGCAGTTACAGAATAGTCAGAAACAAATAAGAAGCTTGGTAGTTTGCAGTTACAGAATAATCAGAAACAAATAAGAAGCTTGGTAGTTTGCAGTTACAGAATAGTCAGAAACAAATAAGAAGCTTGGTAGTTTGCAGTTACAGAATAGTCAGAAACAAATAAGAAGCTTGGTAGTTTGCAGTTACAGAATAGTCAGAAACAAATAAGAAGCTTGGTAGTTTGCAGTTACAGAATAGTCAGAAACAAATAAGAAGCTTGGTAGTTTGCAGTTACAGAATAGTCAGAAACAAATAAGAAGCTTGGTAGTTTGCAGTTACAGAATAGTCAGAAACAAATAAGAAGCTTGGTAGTTTGCAGTTACAGAATAGTCAGAAACAAATAAGAAGCTTGGTAGTTTGCAGTTACAGAATAGTCAGAAACAAATAAGAAGCTTGGTAGTTTGCAGTTGTCAAGATGGCAAGTGTTCTAAGCCCAGACTCTAGGAGTGAATCATTCCTGTAGAAAGGCTTATAATGGTCTCTGAATGGAGGTGAACCAGACTTCTGACAATGCTTTTCCCTAAGAAAGTCGGAGATAAACAATCTACACAGTGGAGACCTCCGGGGTACATATTGTATCAGAATTACCTGTTTAAATTGCTTAAAAAAGGAAACCCTGATACATTGTAATCTTTGTTTGACAAGTGGTTCTGAAAGGTCATGAAATTACCTTCCAAATGCTATGTAATTTAACCAACTTTGAAAGCAGCAGTTACAACTATAGAACAGGCTTTTAAAAAGATTTGTAGATACAGGGCCATCACAGGATTCACGTATTAACTGCACAGAAGCCTTTTCCCAATATGACCGCCAAACAACTCAATGGGGTCTTATTGGATCAATTACAGTAACTTACAATACTGTAAGTTACTGTAAGTAGACTTGAAAATGGTTAATCTTCACCAGGATTTGTTTGTCGGAAGTCAGATAACCTCCAGTATGGAAATGTCTAACATTATTAAGCCTACTGCAGTGTTTGATTGATGACGGTTAAAAGCAGGGCTAACAAATGACAGAGTAACCCCCAAATGTATTCTCAGATAATTATTCCCCAAGGACAGTTTACATCGACTTGACCTTGACTTTAAGGACGAGTAGGATAATTAGAGCAGGAAAAAAACATGTGGCATGCACTGTGCACACCACCAGGGCTTTAGCTTAGCTCAGGGTGACTTTCATCCTTCACAACACCGTGCATGTCAATACCTTCAGTCTTAGGGCCCTTCCACATGAAAACACAACAGCTACCTACAGAATACAATGATTCCTTTCTCTGCATGAGTAGGTACATGCACATTTGTTCGGGAGAGAAGCGCGCGAGAGAGACACCATTTGTTATCTCCATTCTAGACTAAATACTGTTGGTTGCTCTCTAGGACTATGGAGTACACAAACGTTTTAAGTGAGCATAAAATCCAAGGGTTAAGGGTTAAAAATGTTATGGTATTTGGCAACATACTACACTGTGGCACACAAACGCCTCAGGGCTATTATGTGAAGATAGTTAAGTTTATATAGTAAAGGCATGCAGCTTGGTTCAGTGTATTGATGTATAATCATTCTATGGGAATCCCCAGCCATCTTTGTCTACACAGCCCAAACTCCAGACAGACAGACACAGAGATGAGGTGGAGGGTGTTGTCCTGGGTTGTACTCTCTACAACAGCTTTGTTTTCAATCCTAGTTTAGGAAGGCTTTGTGTATGTCTGTTCTACAGTTTGGTAAACTTGGAGATAACATCCGTAGAAGGTTTTGTGCGATGGCTCACGCAACATAACAAAGCTGGACACAGGGAGAATGAGACGTAAACTGTTTGGGTTGGCAGCAATGTTAGTTTGATAAATTATGCCAATGAGAAAGCAAAGGCCTCTGTTATCCCACCCACCAGACTGTTTACTTTTGTAAAACTATAGGTTACATCCACACGTCTATCACATGCAATCTCATTCCATGATAGTGGCATAATAATGCCTCGTCCAGAGCTCTGCACGTCAAGTTCCTTTTATTGAAGGGATGTTGTAGCCATGTCACTATTCACCTGGGTCTAAATTCTACCTTGAGATATTTGCAGGCAACCGGTAAATCATGCACTGACGTCAATGGGAGATTTACATAATCATCGAGTTTCACATGGGGATCACAACCTCTCCCCCAACGTGAGCAAGACAAACGAGCTGATCGTGGACTACAGGAAAAGGAGGGGCGAGCACGCCCCCATTGACATCGACGGGGCTGTATTGGAACGGGTCGAGAGCGTCAAGTTCCTTGGTGTTCCACATCAATAAGGACCTAGTGGTCCAAACACACCAAGGCAGTCATGAAGAGGGCACGACAATGCCTATTCCCCTCAGCAGGCTGAAAGGAGTTATACAGCTGCACCATCGAGAACATCCTAATGGGTTGTATCAAATCAGACTTCATTTGTCACATGCACCGAATACAACAAGTGTAGACCTTACCGTGAAAGGCTTACTTAGAAGCCCTTAACCAACAGTGCAGTTCAAGAAGAGTTAAGAAAATATTTAGCAAATAAACTAAAGTTAAAAAATAAAGAAAGTAACACAATAACGAGCCTATATACAGGGGGTACCGGTACCGAGTCAGTGTGCGGTGGTACAGGTTAGTTGAGGTAATTTGTACATTTAGGTAGGGGTGAAGTGACTATGCATAGATAATAAACAGTGAGTTGCAGCAGTGTACAAAACAAATGGAGGGGGGGTTAATGTAAATAGTCCGGTGGCCATTTGATTAATTATTCAGCAGTCGAATGGCTTTGGTTTCACCGCTTGGTATGGTAACTGCTCGGTATCTGACCGCAAGGTGCTACAGAAGGTAGTGCCATCCAGGACCTCTATTCCATCACACTCTTCACATATGCTGGTGCTATTCTTTGTTTATTATCTATGCATAGCCACTAACCCTGCTTACATGTACATATTACCTTAATTACCTCTACTAACCCATACCCTCGCACGTTGACTTGGTACCGGTACCCTTTGTATATAGCAAATTTTTCGTACTTTTTAATATTCTGCATTGTTGGTTAAGGGCTGGTAAGTAAGCATTTCACGGTAAGGTCTACACCTGTGATGTATCTGGAGCATGTGACAAATACCATTTGATTTGAAGCTAGGATTCGGCCCCCTAGTTTATATTGTGCGGACTGAGTGCTCCTTCTGAGGATCATTAAATGTGTAAACAAGTGCATGTAGCATTAGCAATTATTAACATGGATAGTGCCTCAGGACAGCCTTCTGGAACATTTAGGTCTCACTTTAACATGTTGAGATGTTCCAGAACACTCACTGGAACAGGGTGGAAATAGGTGCTTATGGTATCAACCTGAGGATGACCATTAAGTTTGTGGTTGGGTGTTTTAGGAAACAGTGTACAAAATCCTGAATTTAGTCTGTAAAGTGCTTTGTTCAATATGTTCCAGTTTAAAATGGACAATACTGTGAGATGGGCTAATTGTTGTGGTTTCATATTGTGAATAAAAAAAATTGTACTCGGTACAAAAACAAAATAACATGGTCCTCCAAGTGATACTGCTGAGTAATCCAGGCAGGCCATTGCCTGTACCATGAGTTATAATGTGATTGTTAGGTTGAAAAGATGCAGAACACATGTATGTTGTCAAACATACAGTACCAATCAAAAGTTTGGACACACCTACTCATTCCAGGGTTTTTTTTTAATTTGTACTATTTTCTACATTGTAGAATAACAGTGAAGACATCAAAACTATGAAATAACACATATGGAATCATGTAGTAACCAAAAACCAAATCAAAATATATTTTATATTTGAGATTCTTCAAAGCACCCAGCCTTTGCCTTGATGACAGCTTTGTACACTCTTGACATTCTCTCAACCAGCTTCCTGAGGTAGTCACCTGGAAGGCATTTGAATTAACATGTGAGCCTTGTTAAAAGTTAATTTGTGGAATTTCTTTCCTTCTTAATGCGTTTGAGCCAATCTGTTGTGTTGTGACAAGGTAGGGGTGGTATACAGAAGATAGCCCTATTTGGTAAAAGACCAAGTCCATATTGGTCTGATAAGTTCACATTTGAGGTTTTTGGTTCCAACCGCCATGTCTTTGAGAGACACAGAGTAGTTGAACGGATGCTTAATGGGACTATCATTTGTTTTCCAACATCACAATGACCCAAAACACACCTCCAAGCTGTGTAAGGGCTATTTGACCAAGGAGAGTAATGGAGTGCTGCATCAGATGTCCTGGCCACCAAAATCACCCAACCTCAACTCAGTTGAGATGGTTTGGGATGAGTTGGAGCGCAGAGTGAAGGAAAAGCACCTCTTTCAAGACTGTTGGAAAAACATTCCTCATGAAGCTGGTTGAGAGAATGCCAAGAGTGTGCAAAGCGGTCATCAAGGCAAAGGGTGGCTACTTTTGAAGAATTTAAAACATAAACATATTTTGATTCGTTTAACACTTTTTTGGTTACTACGTGATTCCATATGTGCTATTTCATAGTTTTGATGTCTTCACTATAATTCTACAATGTAGAAAATAGTTTAAAAAAAAGAAAAACCCTTGGATTAGTAGGTGTGTCCAAACTTTTAACTGGTACTGTAACATAAAACCATTTCCTCTCTAGTTTAATAGACCCATTAATCAAGTTAAGTATGCCTTTTCAGTATGGTCTCTTCACTACACCCAGCTCTTACCGCCTTCCCTTTTAAGACCATATCTCACTGCTCATATGTCCAATTTGTCTACAATACATTTTTATTATTTTATGATTTTAATTAATCTTAACTATGTTTGTTCGTTCCACTTTGTCAGGTTGAGTGCTTTGATTGCACTGTACTTCCTCAATTGTAAAAAGGTTCATTTGTTCACATACTCCTACCGTATGCCTACCTCACTCCAAATGTTTCACAGTGGGATCTGGTGACAGCTATTTCACTCCTACTGGCTTGCCAAGACCAGAAGTACGTCATTACCACATCAGGAGGGCAGTAGGATCGCTGTGTCATGTTAAGTCTCATTCCCCAGAGAGTCTGAGGGCAGCGGGGGCTACCTAGTAACCCATACTTACTGTAGGGTCACTCAGACAGTATCTGCAGCAAAGCTCTCTCTTCACAGCATTGTTTGTGTATCCAGTCGTTAAAGCTGTAACTACACAGGTTTAGCAGCAGTAGGCTATTAAGTTTGATTTGAATGGACTTCACAGGTATGTGTTATGTTCAAGTCATGTCTGGAGGCTAAGGGAACTTCTGTCAGGTCCTACTTAACCCACACAGGACAAGTCAGAAGATACTGTAGGTCTTCCATCATCATCTGAACATTGCCTCAGTGTTCTCTCCATGTCAGCGTTTCGTTCAAAGATGGTGTTTTAGGAGGCTGGGCTCTCAGGAACAGAACTCCTCACAGGCAGACGGGAGATTCTTGTCCTGGACAGTGCTTCTCTCTAAAATTACCCCAATTGTGACTGAGCATTGCACTCCCACCTTCTTCTTTCCCTAGTCTAAAATAAAATATGCAATAACAGCAAGTTGTCCTTTGGGTTTGCATAATGTTTCTCACCTAAAACTATTGGCAAAGAGCAAAATGTTATTTTCACACACAGCACTTGTTGCAAGGGGCATGTAGACTACTGTTTTTGGAAGAAGGGGGATAGGGAGAGAAATGAGAGCAATGAGAGTAATCTCATTTGTAAATGCAGAGGTTGTGTGTTCCTCTGAGTGCAATATTCTGTAAAAACACACCGCAATACGCACATCCTCAAGCCCTCACGACAAATCAGTTGTATCTTATTTTCCTTCATTAATCTCTTAGCAGGCTTTAAAATGTTAAATATGCAGCATTTTCTTTGATGAATTACTGAAGATTAATAAACCCAGTATCCCGAGACACCAGTGCTGCCAGTTGCCGAGCCAACAAAAACACACCCTAGCAGCATCTTATCCTATAATCTGTTTTAAAGAACTTAGACACAGCAACATACTGGGAAAAGTTGTCATGTCACCAGCTGCGGAAAATGTTCCCTTTCCCATTACATCTGTATATCACATCTATAAATCGAGAGGGACAGAGAAGAGTTCCCAAAGCTTAAGCTTGTAATCCCAGAAAAGAAGCAGCACAGGGGAGGAATAGAATAACATGAGTATTTGTTGATCAAGCATTTATGAGGACACAACGGTCGTTTCACAGGGGTGATGGAACACTCTTCTTAAAGGCCCAGTGCAGTCAAAAACGTGATTTCCTGTGTTTTATATACATCTACACACTATGAGGTTGGAATAATACTATGACATTGTGAACATAATGGTAATGCCCTTTTAGTGTAAGAGCTGTTTGAAAAGACTGTTTTGGTGGGATGGAGCTTTGGCTTGCCTGGTGACATCACCAGGCGGTAAATTAGTAGAAAAATAAGAGAGTTCCAAACCTCTCTGCCAATAACAGCTAGTTTTCAGTTTTACGGTACTTTATTCTTGCTTAAGAAATGTATCTTTGCTAAGAAGCTATTTTTGTTTATTTTTGACCATTTTCATTCAAAATAATCACAGTAAGGTACTTTATTGTTACCCAGAAATGATTTGATACGGAGATAAAAATGGCCGCAGTGGACTTTTAAGTCAGAGACTTTCTCACAGTTTTTAAGTATCCAACAATCTTCGATGTCATAATTGGAAAATGTGTTTCATACTGCTTGTCTGATGGAATGTTGTATGTTTTATAACATAAAAACAGATCCGATCCATGGGAATTTGCAAATGGCAGATCTAGTAGGATATAACTATTTTTAGCAAATAAAGGTTCTGACTAACTCTTAGGGAGTCAATATGGAGCCTCCACACAACAATGGCTCTTGTTTGTGACTTAAAAGTATTTGTGCTGTGTATTCAGCTTAGTCTACATAACAGGCAGTTTCCCAAGCCCATGCCATGAATGCTCAATAGTTGTAGCATTATGTGGAATGAACACATTATGTGAGCCACAACAGTTATTTTTCCCCATTGATGACTTATCTCCCCCAAATGAAAAAACAACAACAGGGATAACTTAGCCAGAAATGTTTTCGCCTGTGGTATTTGAGTAGCCTATGTTGCAGTTTACTAAAGTCTCAATACATAATTCATACTTTACCGTTATGCCACTGTTTTGATACACAATACAATTTTCCAGACGTCACAGAAAGACCTCTCAACTTCTAAAACAGGGCCAAGCAATACACCTACGATCTGGATCTAAGATAGTGTGCTTTTCTTTGTGGTTGTGGCCTACAGATAAGGCTAAGAAATGCAACTGTATTCATGCCTGCGTAAAGGACACATTTTGTTTTCCCTAGATTATTCATCAGCTCCCCTAGGATTGTATAGCATGGGATTCATTCCCCTGGGAGAAAACACATGCACACACCAGCAAACACGGCCTGCATGTACGCTCACAAACACCTCATTCTGAGAGACGAGAGGAAAAGGAGTGGGAGGATTTCCCCCGCTTTTCTTATTTTCGGCTTACATGAGGTCATAGTGACCATCAGGCTTAACAATTACTAGACTGGAGCTAGACCAATAACATCATGTTGATGTCCACAACAGGAAATACAACATACTTTCAAGAAAAGTTTTAAAAAAATCTCAAGAAAACAAAGCTAAGGACAAAACAGAGGTTATGAGTATTACGTGTAAAACCACTTAAAAGTTAGAACTACAAACTAAGTCTTTGCTTTGTTTATATTTGTGTATAAATAATCAAGTAAAGAATCATTATTTGAAGATCACAGTAATTTAATAGACAGAGTTTTGATCTTGTTTACAGTATATTGCTAATCTGCGAATGGCATTTGTCCAAAAGACAAATACTAGATTTTTTGCTTTTCACGTACAGATGATATTATTTCAAATATGACCCACACTTCTTGTGTAGCGTGGGCTGTTTGTTCAGCCCTGCTTTGCAGCTGCCTTGGCTGCCTGATGGGCCCGTCTCTCCTCCTCAGCCCTCTCCCTCATCTCTTTCTCCCTTCTGATGAGCTGCTGCCTCTCTGCCTCCCACTCCCCCACCTTTCTCTGGTACTGCTCCATGTCAGGGCCCTCTGCTGAGGCTAGGCTCTGCTGGACCAGGCTGGAGACCAGCACCTGCAGGGGACTAGGGTCCACCTTTCCCCTGGACTGGAGCTGCCCACTCAGAACCTACACATGGCCAGAGGAGATGAGGAGGTGAGCGATGGGGTGTATGGAAAAGGAGGCATTAAGGCCTAGATTCAATCAGATCAAGTGTTAACTGGCGATAGCCGACACCCGCATAGCTGATGTTTTGCCTGGTGTCAGACGGTGTAATTGCTATCAAAACGGTGAGCAGCTGCTCTTGTGATCGTCACGATGAGGATTTATTTGAGCCTAATCAAGGTGTAGGACTAGATTACATCACACATTCCAGTGTTCAAACTGGTAAACACGGAGGCATGGGATTCCTACTAATGAGACTCCGTGCAGCCAAAGGCATTGTCCGAGATAGTTATACCGGAAGCCGCTTGTGGATTTAACAGCTCTTACGCGGTTCCACCTCTGACACCGTCAAAACTATGCGGGTGTCGTCTGGCGCCAATTGAATCGAGCCCTAAGTGTAACTGTCATTGTAGATTATGAGTGCTTAATAGCAATTTATTCAACTGATCAAAACAAGAAATCTGTAACACAACATACATGCAGTCCATACACAGGCTCTTCCCTTCTTTAATTGATCTTCCCTTTGCCCAGTACCTTAAACCTGCTGGCATAGAGGGGTAGCTTATCTCTCTCTGCCTGGTCGTCCTCATCCACCTCCTCCTCTTTCTTCCCCTCCTCTCCTCCTGACTCATCATCCTCTCCAGAGGAGGAGTCTGAGGCAGAGGACAGGTCCTGCAACAGACCCTCCAGGTAATCCACCTAGGAGAAACACACACACACACACAGCACAGGTTTAAGGAAACACACAGACGCAACTGGGACAGGCGGACATGCACTGACAGACCGACACGATAACTCTGGAGCAATGAGCATCCCCTCATAGGAGTCCATCAGGACAAAGAACGGACGCGAAAACAAATACACCCAGACAATGGCACACACAATTAATATTTCCTGATCTACACAGAGTCCTCAGTTCTGACACTGTCCTGCTTTCTGGCAAACCTGGTTTGGTTCCCAAAGTCTCACAGATTCCCCCTGTTCTCCAGACTCCACTAAATCACATTACTCTGCTCAGAGTTGAACTACTGAACTAGATAGGGCTAGAGGAGCACTGCACCAGGGTGCGTTGACGTGCTTCTGGGTATAAATAACCCAGATATAACAGTCTCAACACTAAGCCCTGGAGATAAACCCTCAGACCGGCTCATGCCCTGTACCTGGAAAGTAACAGCTCTCTACTGCCACCAGGTTGGTGTCATATGCTCATTGTGTTATTTGCAGCATTTGATGAGTAAAATGAGATTGTAAACAATCAGCTAAACTGTACAGGCTTCTTATTCATGAAAATGCTTTATAATGAGTTAGTATTATACTTGTATAATGTGTTACTAATGATCTTGTTCTCGTTAGATACTGATTTAGGTATTGTAAAAAGTACAGCACTAAGACAGGTATTGGTGAGTACATACAGCATCCTTTGATAGTTTGCCATCTCCAGGAGCGGCAGCTACTCTCTCCATGACGGCCAGGGCCCGGCCCAGATACCCTGGGGTCCACATCAGAGGCATGCCCCTGAACACAGCATGGATCCCTGCCCCCATCTCCACCTTACCTAGAGACAGACAGAGAGAACGAGAGAGGAGCAGGAAGTGGAAACTATCAGAGATGTGATCAGCACAACATGACAACCAGACCATGCGGTTTGGAGAGGTTGATTTAAATGTTTGACAAGAGGATAAAGCAGGGTTTCCTGAGAAACCCTCATCCTTCTGCTATCGACAAATGGTTAGGAACATGAGGAAAGGCTATGGCTTGTTTTAGGACCAGGAGTATGGCAGAATACAGACCTAGTAAAGCACAGCCCAGCAGTTGAGCGCTGAGGCCTATAGAGCCATCCTGCTTCAGACCAGATATCAGCAGCGATGCTCCCAGAGCCCTCTCCTCTGACATCTGCACAGTCAACCAACACAAACATACACTTATGCTTCAGACAACATTTGAAAATAGCATAATGACTGACTTCCACAGAAATACAGTAACTGTGGCTGCTAAATTTACACTGATACATTTTGCACTCGTCTTTTCCTACTAGCACTGACTGGTGATAGATACTTTGTTGAGGGAAAATCTACTTGCTGCGATTGTGATAAGTTGTCTCACCTAGCTATCTTAAGATGAATGCACTAATGTAAGTCGCTCTGGATAAGAGCATCTGGCTAAATGACTAAAATATAAAAAATATGTAAAATATATATATGCAAATATCCATATTTATCAAGGGGGATGGTGTTGTGCTGGGATCATAGTGACCTTCTATACACACATATGCCCTCCTTAAGTTAACAACAATCAATAATTTCTACAGAGTCCAGACACTCCAAATTTTCTTTGGCACGATAACTTCTCCCGGACATGTTGGTACACATGAAGTACAGAGCAGTGAATGCTACTTTACTTACGCTGAGCTCTGGTTTGGTTGCAAGGTAATTGCTAAGTGCATACAGGGACAGGATCTGTGTTGTGGGCAGATCAAAAGACTCCTGAAGCATCACCTCTTCCACGACAGAACAGGCACCTGCAGAAGAGGAACAACCTTGTGAGGTTTTAAGCTACATTTCATATGTGTGTACACTGGCTTAGTTTTGTTTAACCGAGTTTTTCCCAAAGGGGGTCTGGGATAACTTTACAGTTTGACAGATATTACAGTTTCAGAAGTCAGAGACTCTTTACCTTTGAAGTCTTCATCTTTTATGAAGGAATCTATCAGAATGTTGAACGTGAAATCATCTGGGAACATTCCATATTGCACCTAAATACAGAAACAGAGAACGGTTAAAAACTTTCCATAAGCACAATATCAACCTCAGACATTGAGGTCAAACTCTTTAGAATGTAGATTTTCAAAAAGGCACTATGTACTGGACAATTACCATTCTAGGTAGAACATTAATGACAATGTTATGGTCATGGAACATTGGGTGCCAACATGGAGTACACTTTGTGACACTGTGTTTCTATACTCAGAGTTGATATTCACGTCATAAAAGGAATTCCCCTCGACCATCCCCACAAATTGGGTAAAACATTGATACCCATTGTAAAAACAAAAAAAAGCCAACTTCGTCGTCAGTTTTTGTTGTACAGAAATAGAAAAACATGCTGCTGTATTGTTCAATGTACAAGTTGAATTTGCAATTGACTAAAACAAGCAGACAACAAAGAAAATGTCAAGTTTTTGAAGTGAACCAATAGGGTAACCTAGCTCACCACAGGTTGTTTTCACCATTTTCATTCTATCTAATACCGAGTGGACTATGGCTCTGCTTAGCATAATGTAGTCCTACCTTGTTCTTGAGTGTGTGCAGGGCCTTGTCTCTGGCCCCGTATCTGAGACACTGTCTGACCCAGCTGTGGACAGTCCAGTCTCTGAGGTACCAACAGTTCGGGCTGTGGCGAAATCTACAGGAGAGAGAAGAGAGATGTTCAGTTCAAAAAACAAGAACAAACAAGACATGAATGTTTATGACTTCTGTTATGTCATTATTCTGACGCTTTTATGCAGCATAGGTCAAGTCAAGCGTAACCGCTTAACCCATAGGCTTGCAATGCAATATTCTTGTTAATCTTGTAATCACATAAGAAACAGATTCCAGAGGAGGGGAGAACAGGGAAGCTCTTAGACAGCATCGAAGCACAGAACAAACATGCATGTGACTGAACATAAACACACCATAAAAGACTTTGGAAGAAAACAGGGGTCAGAAGACAGTGGCCAGGAAGTGAACATCCTAACAAAGAAAATCATTTAACATGGCATGCAAATTAGGCTTACTTATACAGATAGTACTCTGCTTGATCAACCTCTTCTCTTGACGATATGTTGTCAATAAACTGAAAAAGAAAATACACAGAGATATGTTATGACAATGAAATAGTTTGCTACAGCTGAAACTGGTTGACAGACATACAAGCTACAAGGATGAAATCTCTCAGTACTCTGCATGCTCTTACACGTGATATTGACAGGGAGCTGACAGGGAAGTTTCGGTCATACGTCCTATCCATCAAGGAGGCCAACAACGCTGTAGGATGACATGTTCATATTCAGCTTTACTTTTCACATTTCACAAGAGCTAGACTTGCTGAAACTTTCTGGCATTTAAATATATGACTTAAATCTTCAAAAGACGTTACACTACTAATAACACAGTACAGTATCTCTCCACGTGTAGCCAACACTGCCCCCCTGTGTTAATTTAGTGCAGACATTCACAGACATCGTCACTGGCTTGACAAGTTACATCTTCAGTACGACTTATGCACAGAATAACGAATATATTCACACGTCACTGTGTCTCCCAAAACTAAAATGCAACTGATGTCATGTCCACTTAACAGCTAACGCGTGGCAGATATGGTTGAGGCCCACCTTTCATTTGTTGCGCTGGGTAGGGACAAAGAGAATAGTTAGCAATGAGTTTCTTTGGATAGCTGTCTTACCCAGATTTTGATGATCTTTCTCTCTTGCGTCCCATAATTTGGTGTCTGTGTATGGTGTGGAAAGTAGACATCTTCTAGCTGTAGGACATAAACAAGAATGACCACACGTTACATAGAGTAGACAATGGACTCTGAAGGTAACATGCACAATGCAATTTATTGCGATTACAGTAAAATCAAATACTAAGTTCAACTTTGGACAAACGGGATAAGAGGCATCTTATTTGGTTTAGCTTGTGAGGAGTTAGGCTAGGTCAGAATGGGTTCATTATACGTAGCTAGCTAGGTAGCCACCTGGCTAGCCTTCTAGCTACTTGCCTGGAAAAACACAAATAGTTCGGCCAAACAGTGAATCAATCAATGATAGAAAACGTTCCTGATTTAAATAATTATTTTTTAGTATTAAAAAAATGTACCTATAAAACGGTGATTTCCACATTTATGGATAACTTTGACAGCTCCTAAACAACGCTTCAAAGTGTAGGCTGCCATCTTGGGACGATACCAATATATGACAGAGGGGAGCAACAATGTTGAGTGAGAGAGAGCCTTACTCAAATACACGTTTAATGCGAACCGTAACACCATGAAAAACAGTATATATAATACGGAAATAGAAACGGTGTTATTTTTCTAAATACTATAATTATGTATGCTTAATAAAAAATATCAAACATAACATTAGAATGAAACCCTTTATATCTATTGGTACGGCCTCGAGTGCCTGTTATGGTGAATGTCAATTGTCCCAGTGGCAAATTCATTGGAAATAGGTAGGCCTGTCTGATCAAACCCCTTATTTGATTATATCAAAAAGTCGTATCAAAGGCCTAGATATTATGTGCAGACTGCAGAGTCGTTCAGACTGATGATGGCTGTTAATTTATGGCTCTTCCAGTTCTTCCAGGAATGGGCAACATTGATCCATTAAACCAACAGAGATAGATAACTCATCTTTATATCTGTGCTATTATAGCGTCTGTGACAGCATGGGCAGCGCCATTGAGGCTACAACCCATAGGAATCCCACCCAGGTGACTACTTTAAAATGACTCAGGTATTGCGGAGTCCCTGAATGGCGCTACCCATGCTAAAACGGCCTTTTGGCCACTACAGGCCTCAATAATTCTCTATGATAAAACCACAGTTTCTAAACCATATTTGATAAAACCCTACTCAATCGAAGGGAATGGGAAACGCTGTAAACTTTGATAATAAAAAAATACACACTATTGTAATGTTAGGATGGGCGACTATGGGAGTCTTATTCATTAGGCACCAATAGGTACAGTGCGCCTTAGAGTTCCACACATTTTTGGGCTCCACAGTTTTTGAGCTGTGGAGTGGTGCAGTGGTCTAAGGCATTGCATTTCAGTGCTAGAGGAGTCACTACAGGCCGTGGTTCGATCCCGGGCTGTATCACAACCGTCCGTGATCGGGATTCCCATAGGGCGGCGCACAATTGCCCCAGCATCGTCCGGGTTAGGGGAGAGTTTGGCCGTCATTGTAAAATAAGAATGTGTTCTTAACTGATTTGCTGGTTAAATAAATCATTATTTTACGATTCAAAGCAGTTATTTTTTTTAACGTTGTGGCTTAATGAATTCATATTCATTAAAGCACAACGTTAAAAAAAAAACTGTTTTGAATCGTAAAATAATAATTGACCCTGATGTCATATAAAATCAAAATCAAATCAAATCAAATAAAATGTATTTATATAGCCCTTCGTACATCAGCTGATATCTCAAAGTCCTGTACAGAAACCCAGCCTAAAACCCCAAACAGCAAGCAATGCAGGTGTACCCTGCTCTCTGTCACCTGTTCAGGTACTGTGGCTGCGGATGAGCTGAAGAAACAGCAGGCTTCCCCTGCAAAAAAGGAGCCAAAAAGTAGTTGTGCAGGTATCAATACCAACTTATTTCAGTGCACCTTCCACCATTCCACAAACCCAGAGCAAACAGAAGAGGGAGACAAACACATCCTCTTCTTGATTTTTATCAGGCCCACTTGGCTACAAATTCTAAAGTGCATTTTTCTGTGTGTAGTGCATCATTATTTTGACTAATCACTGTTTCCAGTCATACAGCCAGTGTAGGATATACTGCCCGAACTGTATTGCAATTGACACAATAAGAGTTTCTGTAACTAATAACAAAAAAATGCATCCCACCCTGACTCCACCACTCAAATATAAGCTACCTCAAATGTAAGAGATAACGCCCCCTTTGATGGCTTGATATTCTCTGAATCCTTTAAATGACTTAATTTACCAATACAAAGGTATTGCACAGGCCAGGCCTTTCTAACCAAAGACCAGATGGCTGCTAAAGTATCTTCTAATGTATTTGTGTCAGATCATAGTCCTTCACCTTGAACCAATGTGTTTGTATTCAAAACATAGTGTAATCTATTTGTTTACTACGGGACGCTCCTTGACCGTGATTATGTGAACTTCTTGGCCCAAGGTCTAGGCAGGTGAGAGGTCATGTCCTGGGTGGGTCTCTGTTATTAAACAAAAGCGGGAAGAATTTCTGCACCCTTTAGTACACTGACCATCAAAACAGGAAGTTCCCTACCTGAGAACCGTGCCAAAGAGAACACACAGGAAGTGAAGCGTTTTAGCAACACAGTTGCTGCAGACATAACTCTGTCCCTCATCCCGATGCTTTATGGCCTCTGTGAAACTTTACAGGGAGAGCTTTGAGTTCCAGCTGTGTGTTCCTGGCAATAGTGAATGAAGAGAGGCAGAGAGGCCACACACCCCACTTAGTCTTACCACATTTACATAAAGACCCTACAACACCATCTCTACACATTATGGACTGGTGGACACGAGGTGGACACGATACGATTTATCCTTGCAGTTTGATATTCTACCAGGTTATGAGAATTTACCCACCAAGTCTAAAATTGTTTTATCTCAGTGACTGTGAGGTGGAGATAAAGAATCCAGAAGTAGTATTTTTCAGTACCAAAACTGTCTTTCATCCCGTAAACCGGTTCCTCTTTATTCTAAGATAGGTTTAGCCTGATTTGTGTGTACACTGTACTGTAAAAAGTATGAAAATGTATGCACTCGCTACTGTCAGTCACTCTAGATAAGAGCGTCTGCTAAATATACCACTGCTGAATTTGTACAGTTCAACTGAGCCATTCATGGTGATTACTGATTAATACATTATTGCTATATTTTAGTAGATGCTCTGGATGACATACATGAGCAATTTGGGTTAAGTGTGTTGCTCAAGGGCACATTGACAGATCTTTCACTTAGTCGGCTCTGAGATTTGAACCAGCAACCTTTCAGTTACTGGCCCAAAGCTCTTAACCTCTAAGCTACCTGCCGCACAGATTATACATACATAATGTCAAACTGCACACTGACATACACTCAGGATATGAGGCAGGTCCTCACCAGACATCACCGACAACAATGTCGCCTGTGGGCACAAACCCACCGTCGCTGGACCAGACAGGACTGGCAAAAAAAGTCGCGGTTTTGTCTCACCAGGGGTGATGGTTGGATTCGCGTTTATCATCGAAAGAATGAGCACCGAGGCCTGTACTCTGGAGCGGGATCGATTTGGAGGTGGAGGGTTCGTCATGGTCTGGGGCCGTGTGTCACAGCATCATTTTTCAGCTTGTTGTCATTGCAGGCAATCTCAACGCTATTCGTTACAGGGAAGACATCCTCCTCCCTCATGTGGTACCCTTCCTGCAGGCTCATCCTGACATGACTCTCCAGCATGACAATGCCACCAGCCATACTGCTCATTCTGTGCATGTTTTCTTGCGAGACAGGAATGTCAGTGTTCTGCCATGCCAGCGAAGAGCCCAGATCTCAATCCCATTGAGCATGTCTGGGACCTGTTGGATCGATGGGTGAGGGCTAGGGCCATTCCCCCCAGAAATGTCTGGGAACTTGCAGGTGCCTTGGTGGAAGAGTGGGGTAACATCTCACAGCAAGAACTGGCAAATCTGGTGCAGTCCATGAGGAGGAGATGCACTGCAGTACTTAATGCAGCTGGTGGCCACACCAGATACTGACTGTTACTTTTGATTTTGACCCCCCCCCCCCCCCTTTGTTCAGGGACACATTATTAAATTTCTGTTAGTCACATGTCTGTGGAACTTGTTCAGTTTATGTCTCTGTTGTTGAATCTTGATATGTTCATAAAATATTTACACATGTTAAGTTTGCTGAAAGTAAACGCAGTTGACAGTGAGAGGACGTTTCCTTTTTTGCTGAGTTTAGTTTAGAGCCTGCTGGACTACAACCCAGTTTGGGACTCTGATGACAGTTAAAAACGTTGTGCAAGAACACAAACATCCCCATTAGAACAGACAAACTGTACAGTGCTGTACTCTGCTGTGTTCTAATGTAGTGCACTGTACTCTACTCTACTGTACTGAACTATAGTTAACTTTTCTTCACTGTACTGTACTCTCCTGTGCTCTATTGTACTGTACTCTACTGTGCTGTACTGTGATGTAAAAACTTGTGAAAAATAGATGTCTGTGATTGGTTCAACAATATAAAGACTACAAAACCCTATTTAGAGTCTGCAACACTCCAACCCAGTTTGGGGCTCTAATGACAGTTAAAAACCGAGGTGCAAGGACAGTAACATCCCCTTGAGAACAGACAGACCTGACCAGGGGAGAAGAAAGGAACTGAATAATTTACATTGAATAAGCAAGAGGAAGAGTCTGTTTTTGAAAAGAGAAGAGGTTGTGTCAACCATTTTAGATGACATCCTAACCATAACACATTAGCTAGAGGGACACAAAATGGTGCTCTGTAGTAACTGCCTGCAGCTCTAGCTGTTATTGTTCAATACATTTACCAAAATATATCTGGCTTTGAAATCGAATACAGCTTTATTATGGTGATTGATCCTGGTTCATCATTAGCTTAACACCATACTGCCTGATTTGTAAAAGCACAACCTTTTCAGACCAATCACTAACGGCCACATCAACCTTTTTTCAGCCACAGGACACATTTTCCCATCAGAGTGAATGACTAATTTACCAGAGTCCCTTATTCCTGACTCCCCCCAACGGTTTCACTTCAGCAGAACCTGTGTGAGTGAACACCACTACCTCATTGAGAGGTATCTCTCTGTGCTCTATCTGGAGCAAGTAGACGTTGCCCTTAACTGCTGATCTATAGTCAGTTTTTCACTTTCCCTCTCATGATTAAGGTTCGGATAGGGGGAAGTTGAGCTGATCGTAGATCTGTGCCTAGTAGGGGTAACTTCTTCCCTTCTCTGTGCTTCCTTTCCGTGCCATTTAGCCGACGGTTTGGGTTGAAACATTTAGGTGAGGAGAGAAGAGAAGAAGAGGAGGATGTGAGAAGTTCCTCTTGACGTTTGCAGTTTCATACCTGGGATTTGGTGGTCTCTCTTGATAGAATAGGGAAGCATTGCTACTTTGTATTCTCATTTTAAAAGTAATGTCTACCACTTTACCTGAGATGACATAAATGGTGGGTTGGCTGATGCAAATGTCAAATTATCAGCCTTGACCTTCAAGTCAAATAGCACAGTGGATGACAAATTGCTCTCTAATTGCAAAAATAACACTTTAGATCAAACCTACAAGGACAATGCACACACTCCTCCTTTCCTACAATCAACAATAAAATGCAGTATTCTGAATCACGTGTGAGTGTTCAGGAGGCTTGTTGTCTGGGACACCCACAGAGTCTTGTGAACGGCCGTTTGATCGCGATGCAAAAGAGGTATGGGGAGAGATGTTTTCTCTTCCGCTTCCTCTCCTTTGTGAGAGAAGCGAGAGATCTCTGTTCTCCAAGAAGAAAGTCAACTCGTTCGCAAGTCATTGTGATCATCTCTGGTTCTGCACTGTGTGGTTTTAGAGAGGAGGAAACGTGGCAGTTGGATGATGCTGAGTCCCTGGGGGAACAGGAGATCTGAGTCTTACACTCTCATGCGTTGTTATTAGTCTCTTAAGTAGACCTCCTAGTATGGGTGTCTCACTGGTTCTGCAATCAACAATGGTACATCATTGCCTGGCCAATAAAGACAACTGTAAATTGGCTAAAGCTGAGACAGACTAGCACCCAATGCGAGACCTAAAATTCACTTTTCATTATTCTAGTGTTAAGTCATGTTTCTCTCTTATCATCAGGCATACAGTAGTTGCTATACAGTAGATCAAAGGCAATCATCATCAGGCCATTCAGCCATACACATACAGCATACAGAGAGATGGAGTTGACAAGACTGGAATGGACTGCGGTCAGACTACTATACTCAACTCATTAGGCTTCATGCCCTCCCGGTAAGCATCATTTTCCAGGGCGTTGAAAATACATATTCTCCGGACGTTGAAATCAGATTCATTTTCGGCTCTGAATGACAGTTGAAAAGACATCACTAACAGACATTGGAAATATGCCTTTTTTTTTGTCATTGATAATGTGGTTACTTTTTCTACTGCACGTACAATCCTAATGAAGTAAGCATTGTATAATAATACTATTTGTTATCCATTTAATATAGGAGAGGAAGATTGCAATATATACTATTTATTATTGTCCTCATCTGTTACATGCACTTATGATAGCTTTCTCAAAAGCTTTAAAACCAGCAACGATGATTTTCCAAGTAATCCAATTTACAGAATAAACCAACAGACCACTTCAACTACAATAACTTTCTCAGCAATGGTTACAGAAATATTTGTTCTTGTTGCTATGACTGTGATATGTCGATGTTAATCTACCTTAATTGAGTGCACTGACTAAATTGCTCTGGATAAGAGTGTCTGCTGAATGACCAAAATGTAAATGTAAAAATGAAACACTTCAAATCAAATCACATTTTATTGGTCACATACAAATGTTTAGCAGATGTTATTGCGGGTATAGCTAAATGCTTATGTTTCTAGCTCCAACAGTGCACTAATATCTAACAAGTAATATCTAACAATTTCACAACAATACACACAATACACACAATCTCACAGAGCATGCTGTGTATTATTCTCATGAGCTCCGCCCCCAAACAAGTAAAAATCTGAACGAATCAAGGCTGGTCGAAATCTGAACCAGTCATAGACATTTAGACTATGTTTCACCAGTTTGAACAGCACAGTACAGTACGGCACAGTTCAGTACAGTAGAGCGTGATTGGTTCAGTACCGGACCTAATCTGAACCAATCATAGATGTCTATGTTTGAGCCAAATTAAGGTTGGTCCGGACCAGATCAAATCTGAACCAAGCATAGACGTCTATAATTGGTTCAGACTTGGTCCGGTCCAGACCAAAAATCTAAGTCTGTGGATGTTGAAATCAAGGCCAGTCTGGACCGCACCAAAAAGGCGGCCAGTCCAGACACAACCAAAAAAAGACGTCCATAAGACGTCTCCGTCGGTCCTTGCTTAGTGGGCTGTGGTGTGCCTTCTCATTACTTTCCTCTACATATGAGAGAACCTTTAAAGCGTAAATCCCCCCCCAAAAAAAATCTTAATTCTTAATTCTTACAGCACTTTTATTAATTTCAAAGTCTCTCATTAGATGAGATTACTTTTGTTCGCTCATTACATCACACAACAAACAACATAATTTACAAACCTATTAAAGCTTCCAGTAGAAGAGCATTTGAAACTAGCATTAAAAAAGAGAAATCACTTTTATCACATTGTAATCCAATGCTAATTCATTATAGATTGACAAGTACTAGTTAAAAAGTAACAATTTAGAAAAAATATATATTTTCAAAACAACAGAATTTTATTCACAGCACAAATTTCACCCTGATTTCAACTCAGCCTTTCTTTAAGACACGTCTTTTCACATGCACATGTGTTGTCCGTTCTACCAGCCTGAAATACAACACACTTCACAGTTTATTCCAGGGGCGTTGCGCAGTTTTGCGGACGCCCCCGGCAAGGTCAGAGGAACAGAAAAATGTGCCGTTTTATAGTTAATCGCATGCTATTTGACACATTTTGCCAATTGGGCTGTGAGAAAATGTTGCTATTTTCGAGCTCAGGGATTCTTGAAAGATGTAAAGTGCAACTAACTGAATTCAACTCCGTCAGACACCATAAAAGGCATTTCATTTTACAATTATTGTCCAACAAGTGTTTAAAGGCCTTCATTGTTTAATTCTAACATTTGATTATTCAAATATGTCATACAAATTCTAAACTTATTTTTGTTCGGTTTTATAGCAGTATTAAATGCTACAGGGCTAATTTAGTTAGCAATTTGGCATGTTTTTCTAGATTTAAAACTACACTTATAAAGCAAACATTATCTCTGAGGTCTCGCCAGTGGCTTATTCACGTTACTACTCAATTCTCTCCCCACCCTTTTACAATAGCTCTCAACCCTCTTCTCTTCAGCACAGTAGCCTATTCACGACTCGTACTCCTCTTGTCACTACTCGGTAGAAGAGGAACTCTTACTGTCGTTATAACTCCTTACACGTCTGTATTCTTCCCTGCTAAGATAACGTCTAAACTGCTTTCTCTGTTCTTCCTCCACCCTGCTCCCAGCTCTCACCAAATCCTCCTCTTCCTCCTCATCAGTCCCTACGTTTTTTGTTAAGACACCAGGGTCTGAGTGGTAGTCTTTTTCACATGGTTCAGGTGTGTCCATCATCTCCTCGCCTGGATCAGAATGGTACACCTGGTCACCTATCTCTAGCTGGTCTGGGTCAGGCTGGTACACCTGGTCACCTATCTCTAGCTGGTCTGGGTCAGAATGGTACGACTGGCTACCTACCTCGGAATCTGAGTGGTACGTATGTTCACCTGTATTACCTGACTGTGGATAACACAGCTTGCCACCTATGTGGTGTTCACCTTCCTCTGACTCCGTTTCATACATCTGGTCACCTAATTCTAGGTTAGGTTGGTACAGCTGGTCACCTAGCTCTGAGTCAGAGTCATACACCTGTCTACCTGTCACACACTGGTACAACTGCTTATCTGCATCACCTGGCTCTGGAACAGGCTGATAAACCTCACCATCTGCCCCAGGAGGGTACACCTGTCCACTAGTCTCCATATCCTTTCTATACATCTGTTTAGCTGTCTCAGACCTGTAAACCTGTCCCCCAGTGTGGTGTTGGTAGACCTCAGGGCTGTACTGGCTCCTCCTGTACAGGCTCTCCTCCTCATCCTCGTCCTGACAGGAGCTCCCCGGGACGCTCTCCCCATCCGACTGGGAGAGGCGCAGGCAGGGCCGCGGCCGCCTGGGCTTCTGGGAGAGGTCAAAGGGCTCTTCCTGGCTGTAACGGGTCAGGAGGCCCAGAGGGGCCGACAGGCAGAAGCGCCCCTGTCGCCTGGACACTGAGGGACAGAGACTCATGTTACAAACTGACCGGCTGATTCTGATTTAGCTTCAGGGTAGGAATGTTGTAGGAAGTCTCAATGCAGGAAGGGAGGAACCATATAATGAATTCCTCCATAGCCTTTAGTAATTACCTCTTGCATCCCTATCCATGATCCCATGTTTGACTTTCATGTGGCGGGTGAGATTTCCCTTCAGAGTGAACTTGCTGGGGCAGTAGAGGCACTTAAAGGGCCTGCTGTCAGAGTGCAGGTGCATATGGCCCATCAGGTTATGCATCCTGTTGAACTCCTTCCCACACAGCTGAAAACAAGGAAAAACAAAAGAAAGCAGTCAAATATGTGCTCACGGACAAACCAATAAGTATTAAAGAACAAAATGATTATGGAACAGATTTATTTTCGGCCTTAAAAAGAATTCATCAGGGTCCTAGGAAAGAATTGTATGTGCTTGAAAGCTACAGACAGATAAGTTGATAAACCAAAACCAAGATGTGCTGTAATTTTTCCTCAAATAAATAATTAAATAGCAACCATTGAAATAGTTTGTGTACACATTCCTTGATTACAACTTGTGAATTCCATTATTCCCCGAACCACATCCGTGGCAATTCATGGTGTAGTAAATCCCATTTAAGGGCAAAACTGCATGCCATGTAGTCTAAAACTGTGCCCATTGATCAAACTTTCGTTTTTATCAAACAACTAATGTGTTAGATGACTAATCCTCTCTGCACTCAGAGCTGTACCCGGAGCTGGACGTACTCATGAATGAATGTGCGCGTGTGCGCTCACACACACACACACACACACACACACACACACACACACACACACACACACACACACACACACACACACACACACACACACACACACACACACACACACACACACACACACACACACACACACACACACAGACACAGACACACACAGACACACGCACACAGAGGAAGCTGAAGCGAGACAGGGCCAGAAGAGTAGGGCTGGGAAGGGCAACTCCTGCGCTGTCCTTCCTCTGCATTCTTTTTTATTAGGGTGGTCCTTTCCTTCAGGAGGAGAGAGGGACTGTAAACTGTCCAAGAGGACCGTGAGAAAACAGGAAGCGTTCCCTCCAGCAACAGAGAAAGCGAGATGAAATCTATTTGTGTGGCCCATTCTCCCGGGAGGCTGGGGGCCATTGTTAAAGAGGCAGTTTGTGCAGCGATATCCTTCCTATGGACGAGGATGGAACTCACTGCCAAATCCCCTCTCTATCTGCTATTTGCTCATCGTCTCAACCCTCCTACTGGAGAACAATGTCACAGAGTGTGGAGTTGCTTCAGAGTGTCAGTTGGCTTCATTAGCTTAAACATGGTCCCACTTAACACAACAGAGACTTTATATTATAGTAATAACCCTGCTATACCCTAACCCTTATTAGGGTATTATTCATTTTTTTAAAGGAACTCAGTCCGGCTTTAAACCTACTCTTGCAATTTCGAAATTGGGTAGTGCATCATCAGTTACACTTGTTATGTCAGTCATTGCATACCATAGAGAGCTATTTATAACCTGTCAGAAATGTCCTCCGGGGGGGGGGGTCCCTAATCCTGGGGGGGGGGGTCCCTAATCCTGGAAGGGGGGCCCCAAGTGAAAGAGTTTGGGAACCCCTGCCAAAACACATGTTCAACCATCTGTGTTCAAGTAACCAGGCAGGTTAAATTGGTCAGAGATGTAAAAAGACATGCAAGGCAGATAGCCAATTGTGGTACTATTGACATGCATCTACAAGGTGTATTATCTTCAGATACCCTGGCTTTAGAAGGAGTTGTTGCATGTGGCAATTAGAATGTCATAAGAACATTCCCCATCAGAACACTCACCTTGCATTTGTAGGGTTTGATGTCAGAGTGGACGATCATGTGGGCCTTGAGGGTCTGTTTCTGGACAAAGCTCTTGAAGCAGAGGTGGCACTGGTAGGCCCGGATGTTAGTATGGATCAGGATGTGGCGCTTCATGTTGGCCAGAAGGGTGAACTCACGACCACAGATACGACACTTGTGCTCCTTCACCCCCTGATATATATAGAGAGAGAAAGAGAGAGAGAGAAATAACCATCATTGTGGAACATTTTCTTACGTCTTGACAAGCAAGTCCGCCAGGGACACGCAAGACATCGCAGCAAGATGTTAGCATGACACCAAGAGAGTGGATGCCTTGTATCATTAAAACAATGCCTAAACATGCGGCTTAAACAAAGCCTCATTTGTCTGTTTTTGAGGATAGCTGCTCTTTGTCCTGGCTTCACCATGTAGTACTAAAATACTGTTTGAAGCAGAAGCAATGATGTGCAATGATGCCCAGTAGTGTAAAAGCCATCATACTGTCATGAATTTCCTACAGCAAATGAAAAACAATAACAACCAAAACCATTTCAAGTCACCAAATGGAAAGGCTCCTGATGTTAGTGTGGACATTAGTACTTGGACAGTATGAAGACCCCACCCAGCCTTACTTTATGTGTGAGTGTGTGCTGTTTGAGGTGATGGGACTGTATGAACTCCATGCCACACTCGCTGCAGATGTATGGCCGGATGTCTTTGTGCTTCATCATGTGGTTCTGCAGCTGACTGGGGTACTGGAAGCTCTTCTGGCACTCACTACACCTATACAGAAAACAGACATTTACTACACCTATACAGAAAACAGACATTCACTACACCTATACAGAAAATAGACATTTACTACACCTATACAGAAAACAGACATTCACTTCACATATACAGAAAACAGACATTCACTACACCTATACAGAAAACAGACATTCACTATACCTATACAGAAAACAGACATTTACTACACCTATACAGAAAACAGACATTTACTACACCTATACAGAAAACAGACATTCACTACACCTATACAGAAAACAGACATTTACTACACCTATACAGAAAACAGACATTTACTACACCTATACAGAAAACAGACATTCACTATGTCTAGACAGAAAACAGACATTTACTACACCTATACAGAAAACAGACATTTACTACACCTATACAGAAAACAGACATTTACTACACCTATACAGAAAACAGACATTTACTATACCTATACAGAAAACAGACATTTACTACACCTATACAGAAAACAGACATTTACTACACCTATACAGAAAACAGACATTCACTACACCTATACAGAAAACAGACATTCACTACACCTATACTGAAAACAGACATTCACTACGCCTATACAGAAAACAGACATTTACTACACCTATACAGAAAACAGACATTTACTACACCTATACAGAAAACAGACATTCACTACACCTATACAGAAAACAGACATTTACTACACCTATACAGAAAACAGACATTTACTACACCTATACAGAAAACAGACATTCACTACACCTATACAGAAAACAGACATTTACTACACCTATACAGAAAACAGACATTCACTACACCTATACAGAAAACAGACATTCACTACACCTATACAGAAAACAGACATTCACTATGTCTAGACAGAAAACAAACACTCACTACACCTATACAGAAAACAGACACTACACCTAGACACAAAAACACAAACTCACTACACCTGGACAGAAAACAGACACAACACCTAGACAGATAAACACAAACTCACTACATCTGGACAGAAAAGTGGCCTGGATTTATCCCAAAAAGCTAAATCCTTCCCACTACCTTAGGAGTCAACAGAAAGTTGCTTGCATTAAATAACATGTTTACATTCAAGTTCAAGTTCAAACTGAATGTGAAAGAGATATTCAGTCACTTGATGAACATGGAGGTCCAGTCAGAACTGTACTTATTATTTATTAAAAGCGTACACATTTCGGCATCGGAGCCTTCATCAGAGCGTTTGCTTATACCCGAGACTATATAACTGTACAATCATACTGTATTAGATGTATACAGTAGTAGACATGTAGCCTTAGTTTTATAAGGACTTTTATTCTAGTGTTAGGTACTGTAAGTCTTTTGGGACTTTTATTATGAAAGCGACATAACTAGTTTCCTGTTATAATCCGCATTACATTTTTTGCTGCCGAACCCACAACCAGAAATAAGGGTAACAGACGTATGAGGTAATGTGTTTAAACCCCCCCTTTCCCCCCCCTTTTTTTTATCTTCTTTAAAAAAAAAACATTTTCTGGTTTAAAACCCAGCTGGTGTTTCTGGGTATATGTACCTGTAGAGGGTGGGTCCTCTGTGGGCCGTCAGGTGTCTCTTGAGCTGGGCCAGAGAGGGGAAGTCTAGACCACACTCTACACACACGTTCTCCTGGCCCTTCTCATGCTTCAGCTCATGGGCCCGCAGCTCACTAGGATAGGCAAAGCCCCTCCCACACACCCCACAACTGGAGAGGAGAGATGAATAGCAATTGTTTTTTTGTCAAGCAGAACGTAGACACTAACTAATCAAGAGTAATGAATAGTCATAGTTATAACTATTCCTGAACTTTAGTTTATCTTCTTAAAGGAAAAATCCACCCAAAAGCTATATTTTGGCATTTGTTTCATTAGTCCATTGTTGATACAGTCCCAACATGTTTTGCATGTCTGCAATCACATTTTCATAAATACTGCCGGCATGATGCATTTTGCATCATAAGGGTGGAGTTTTCCTGTAAGTTTGAGTCAAAGACTATTAAACAATTTTCTTAGTTATCAACTCGACTAACAAAAGAGTATCTCCTGGGTGTGTGAAACGGAACAGACAGTCTAGACAAAGCTCATCCCAGTACTGACCTGTATGGCTTCACATCACTATGCTGCATCATGTGTCTCTTCAGATGGCTGGTCTGGGTGAAGGCTTTGTGGCACACCTGGCACTTGTGTGGCCTTGTGCCCTGGTGGGTAAGAAGGTGGGTGTGCAGGTGGCTCAGCTGTTTGAACAGCTTCCCACACAGGTGGCAGCCGTGAGGCTTGATCCCGCTGTGGCCCAGGATGTGTGTGACCAGGTTATACTTGGAGGTGTATGACTTCTCACACATACGGCACTTCCAACGCTTCTGGTCTCCCCCTACATCTACGTAGTAGCTGTCGTCAATGTGGATGTTGAGACCTAGCTTCTCAACGCTGGTCATCCCACCTCGGGGGCCTCCGTCTGGGCCACACCGACCAGGTCTGAGGGCCTCTCTGGGGTAGAAGGCTCCAGGAGAGAGGTGCATGACAGGCCCAGGCATGAAAAAGGGGAAGGGGAGGAGGCTTGGGTGGAGAGAGGGAAAGAATGGGGGAGGAGGGTGGTGCAGGAGGAGAGGAGAGGGAGGCCACAGAGGTGAGGGGCTGATTGGTTCCTGTTTCACCTGCATTGCGAGGCCCATAGGTGGATCATACCTGGACCGAGCCCTGTTGTGCAGCTGGAGCCGGGTCAGGTCAATCATACCTGGGATGGGCATGGGAGAGGGAGAGAGACGTGGATGAGAAGGGAGGGAGAACGGAAGGTGGGAGAGATCAACAGTCCTGGTGTTGCCTCGACGCTCCACCTCCTCCATGTCTCCAGGAGTGGGGGATTCGGAACCCTCCAATTTGAATGGAGTTCTTTTGCGTTTTTGGGAGCCTTCGCTCTGGGTGTAATGAATATCCTCAAGGCCCATAGGGAGATGGTGAGTCAGAGGGCTGAAGGTGGTGCTGTAGGCCTCTCTGGTTGGGGAGAGGGAGCGTTTGGGGAGGTTCAGGTAGAGTGGAGATTGGTAAAGACTGGGGTGAGAGACAGGCCTCAGGTCTTCCCTAAGAGGACTCCTCCTGTCTGGTCTGAAACCTAGGACATCTGTGTCCATCATTTACCTGCATGGGGAAATACAGAGAGGAAACCAGTTATTTATTTAAACTATTACAATATATTTATCATAAGAATGCTTCTTCGAGACCTGAAGAATAGGAAACAGCACTTAAATGACACACCTACTACACAAATTGCTGTCCTCTGTTATACCTCTTTAATCTGTCACTTCTCTCATCCACCCATCTTTTTTTTTTAAATCAACCAGGCAAGTCAGTTAAGAACAGATTCTTATTTACAATGACAGGCTAGGAACAGTGGGTTAACTGCCTTGTTCAGGGGCAGAACAACAGATTTCTACCTTGGCAGCTCTGGGATTTGATCTAGCAGCCTTCCGCTTACTGGGCCAACACTCTAACCACTAGGCTACCTGCTGCCCCTCTGAAATCGGGAACTAACTTGTACCTCTCCCTCTTACACACTTTACGCTTCTCCCTCTCGCTCTGCTCTGTTCATATTTTTGCACGGATGGGTGGAAGGTTACTTCTCCTTTTGTCCTCCGCTATTGCTCTATATATGATATCTTACTGTGCTTTAGAGATCCACATGTTCCAAACACATGGACAATTTGTAGGTCTGCATACCCTGTATTCTCTCTGAAGAACCAATCAACGACATACACGAAAGAGTAGCCTGTGTATGATCAGGCCAATGTTGGAGTCTTTGTGGTTTTGAACTGAAGCCAGACAAATGAGATTAGCTGTGATAGAGTGAATCAGACAATGTGACGGGGAACTGTTCAACTTCTGCAGATCAGCTAAAAGAGGATGAGACAATAGTGTTAATAATAAGGCTATTTATGTAAATACAGTGTGAGGGATGTTTCTGTGAACTGTTATCATTCTACAGCAGTGGGGGCTGCTGAGAGGAGGACGGCTCGTAATAATGGATGGAATGAAACGGAGCGAATGGACTGGCATCAAACATATGATACAGTGGTGGAAAAAGTACCGGATTGTCATACTTGAGTGAAAGTAAAGTCACCCAGTAAAATACAACATGAGTAAAAGTCTAAAAATATTTGGTTTTAAATTGACTTAAGTATCAAAAGTAAATGTAATTGCTAAAATATACTTAAGTATCAAAAGCAAAAGTAAAAATGATGTTTTATTCCTTATATTAAGCAAACCAGACGGCACCATTTTCATGTTTTTATTTTATTCACGGATAGCCAGGGGCACGCTCCAACACTCAGGCATAATTTACAAACGAAGCATGTGTTTGGTGAGTTCGCCAGACCATAGCCAGTAGGGATAACCAAGGATGTTATCTGGATAAGTGTGTGAGTTAGACCATGTTCCTGTCCTGCTAAGCATTCAAAATATACTTTTGGTTGTCAGGGAAAATGTATGGAGTAAAAAGTACATTATTTTCTTTAAGAATGTAGTAAGTTAAAGTAAAAGTTGTCAAAAATATAAATAATAAAGTAAAACACAGATACCCCAAAAAACGACTTAAGTAGTACTTAAAGTATTTTTACTTAAGTACTTTACAACACTAATTTGATACCATTCCACCTATTCCGCTCCAGCCTTTACCACGAGCCAGTCCTCCCCAATTAAGGTTTCACCAACCGCCTGTGTTCTACAGAGCAAAAACAGTGAGATCTTCCAATGTTGAAAGAGAAAGGGAAAGGGATGGTGATGGTCATCATAAAGGATAAAGATTAGATCACAAATCAATTCTTGTTCATAGAAAGACACAACAAATAGTCTACTCTAAGCTTCAATTTGTTATTGCGTTCAAAGTGTGAAAAGAATATCATGATGTGAAGTATTCAACATTACAATACTATACACAGAACATGGTACAGCATGGAAAGACCCCTCTGTCGCTCTCCGTCTGTCTGCCATGCTAGTTTGCATCCCCAGTGAATACAACAATAACTCACACATTAAAACAAAAGCCCCTCCTCATCCCCCTACCATACCCCTACCCTGTTAGTCCTCTGTTGGATCTGAGGGACTCACCAGCTCAGTGTAGCTCAGCCTGTCTGTCCTCTCTTCTGTACTGTTGCAGTAGTGCAGTAGCTGTGTATTAGGCTGAGGTACCAGCTCCTGTACCTATCTCTCTGGCTACTCTGCTCCGCTCTCGCCCTGCTCCTGTCCTGACAATGAGCTACCCGTCCACGGACAGCATTTGAAGTGACTTAAGAAAGTGAACAGGAACAATCACTTTGTTCTCATTTTTCAGATGAGTACCTTCGGAGAGAAGGAAGGAAGGGAGGGGAGAGGAAGTCAACAAGCCTAGTGCCTTCCTGCAGAAAAATAAGGAAACCCTAGATAGACATCTTCATTTCTTTACAAAATAAGGATTTACACGGCTTTGGGGGTGACTGGAGGAGGCTTGTTTTTAACAATTCAATAGTACTACAACGTTGTTTAAATATTGTGCATTCATTAAAAGGCATGCAAGTCTAGGAGAGGAGTTTTAGACTTTCAACACCAACAGTTCTGGGAGCCACTTTCCCATTTCTGCTTTTCCCATCCTGCAGGGTTGAACATAATACCACAGTATGTAGCTATGAAGTTAGTGCAGTAATGGCTTCAGGAAATGTGAAAAAACAATTGATGCTGGAAAGACAATTTTAAGCATATGTGATTGAATTGAATTAGGAATCATATTTAGTTTTGGGAAGCTGATGAATGCTCTTGGTTAAGTTGTAATTTCTATGTAGAAAGTTCCAGTGCCATGATGACATGACTTCAGCATTTCAAGTTGTATAGACACAAAACTAAATCAAAGTGAAGCTCTGTCTGCTTTGACATATTTTATATTAGGGTATCAATGTAATGACTGGGAACATTAGACTATTTCAAGGTATTCCTTTGTTCACCTGGTCTGTTTTACCCACTTGGGTGATGGGGAGGTGTTCTGCAGCATAAACAGAAAGATTGAGTTGAATCATATTAGGACAGTGTAACGTGTAGTGAGTCAATACAGCCACATGGCGTTGGAGAACCTCACTGAACCATGGGAGAAGAGCTCAGTTGTTGAGCAATATGTCTGACTGGTAGTCTACCGGGTATTATACAACGGGTAGGTCTAATCCTGAACCCTGATTGGTTAAAAGAGCATTCCAGCCAAGTTACCACCGGCTAAATCTATGACGTTAAAATTCCTATTTACTCTGTTCCATCTGAATGCGCAATCCGCTGGCTCATCAAGCCAGGCAGTGCAGTTACAAACTTGATATCCACTATAAAAAGCAACTAGACATTCTCACATTTATTTTAGACTAACATTTAGTTTTAGATATGTATGAACCTTGCTGTCTGTCTCTCCGACATTTGCAACATTGTTTCAATATTCAAATTCGATCTCCAACTGTTCCATAGTAATGAATGTGTAGGGGTCGGGAGTCGGGACGAGAGAGAGTGGCAGGCAGAGTTTCTCAATCAGTCATGAATCAGCTGGCATCATTTTTATGGATACATACAAAGAAATGTACATTGAAAAAAGGTCAAACGAAACGAAGTTTGCAGTCTTTCCAGCTTCAGTTTGAAATGATTGTGTTTCAATATTGAATTGCGATCTCCAAATCAAATCAAATCAAAGTTTATTTGTCACGTGCGCCGAATACAACAGGTGTAGACCTTACAGTGAAATGCTTACTTACAGGCTCTAACCAGTAGTGCAAAAAAGGTATTAGGTGAACAATAGGTAGGTAAAGAAATAAAACAACAGTAAAAAGACAGGCTATATACAGTAGCGAGGCTATAAAAGCAGCGAGGCTACATACAGACACCGGTTAGTCAGACTGATTGAGGTAGTATGTACATGTAGATATGGTTAAAGTGATTATGTATATATGATGAACAGAGAGTAGCAGTAGCGTAAAAGAGGGGTTGGTGGGTGGCGGGACACAATGCAGATAGCCCAGTTAGCCAATGTGCGGGAGCACTGGTCGGTCGGCCCAATTGAGGTAGTATGTACATGAATGTATAGTTAAAGTGACTATGCATTTTTGATAAATAGAGAGTAGCAGCAGTGTAAAACGAGGGGTGGGGGGTTGGAGGGGGCACACAGTGCAAATAGTCCGGGTAGCCATTTGATCACCTGTTCAGGAGTCTTATGGCTTGGGGGTGAAAACTGTTGAGAAGCCTTTTTGTCCTAGTCGTCGAAATATAATGTGAATGTGTCCGAAGGAGACAGACAGCAAATTGAGCTGGTTGTCATAGCAACATACACAATTTTTTTCAGCTGATTGGCTAAATCGATACTCTGTAACAACACCGTGCCAATATATCCTCCAAACACCAGCTTCTCTGCAGCATCACTTAAAATGAGCCTCTTCAAATCAACTTGAAAAGTGAGGATGCATACAAAAAATATTTGAACTGGGCCATCATCAGTCTCTCAGTCAGGCCTATACACAAGCATATAGGCAGGTTTCTGACAGGAACACCCAGCCTTTTCTTGTCCTACCTCACAGCGACTCATCATACAAGAGGAGTGTTTACTGTCTCTGAAAGGTTGAAAACTATGATGTCATCTTATGACACGTGTATGTAACAATCGTCTGACGTAAACTAAATTAGCATAAATCTTGACCCTGCCTTTCTCCATCAATAACCGGATGACTAATCCGGAAGGCACTAATTGAGCTCATCTCATTGGAAGAGTGAAAAGCCTTTAGTAGGAAGCTGATTAGCATTGTCTGTGTTAATGGGCTCATTTAATCAATTAACCTAAGACCTCGACAATGTGTACTAAATCCTTTTAGGTATTAGCAAGTTTATTAAAGGTGACATATCAGGTATATCAGGAGTGTGTGTGTGTTTGTGTGTGTGTGTATACATTTGACACAGATTGTGTAATCATATTTATGTAATTATGGACTACGCTAGCTGCATATTGTTGCTTTTTAATTAGCAAACCAAACAAAGTTGAATTTGATTTGAAGATGATGTGATGCTTCTTGCAGTCCTTAGCCAATAAGATCATGAAGTGCATTGATAAGAGAACCCCTAGTGGAGAATCCCAGTAAGGGGTACAAATATGTCCAGATAGGTCTTATCCAACCACTTTATGATACTGCTTCCCAGTCCTTGATCTGGAACCCATATAGGATGTGGTCTGCCAGTCTGTCAGCTAACACTGAAAAACACTGCTCACTGAAAAACATTGCTCACTGCTCTCATCTTTCTAATAATAGGCCATAGGTCGAGGTTCAACACTCCCCCCCATCTCCATCTACATACTAAACACCTTTGCTCTGTCTCATTCTTAACCCCTCTCCTCTCTCACATGCATGGTCACGGACACAGGCCCTCCACTAATGACGGTCTCTATGGCTTGGATCACTCCAGGCCACTGTATGGCTGCACCACTGGCCAGGCCTCTGCCCAGTCCAGCACTATCAGGGGGAAGGGGGAGTAAGACAGGCTCATTAATACACACCTTAAGTGGTTGTCAGGGGTCCGTGTCACTCCCGGAGAGGGTGTATAAGAGGTCTGGGTGCCACTGAAGATACAGAACTTCAACATTCACCTGGGAGTCACTCCGGAACGAGCCAACGCATTCGCCTTGTGCTGTACACTGGGAGATCAGCAAGTGAGATTGCCTATATGTGTATAGGTGTTGTGTGTCAGTCTGTCTCTGGTTGTATGCCTTGTTGAGTTTGTTTGGATTTCAGTGTTTCAGATTTGTATGATATTTCCAGTTGACAGTGCAATGGGAATGTTAGACGGAATATTCAGACTCCTCTCCGTCCATGTCTGTAGCCCTCTTATCCCTTTCGCTCTTTCTATTCCTCATCTATCATTCTCTCAGTAGAGATGACTGGAGCCGCCGTGTCCGTGTGTCTACTTTACGTCCTGTCTGTCTGTTCAGCCTGCTACATCTCCAACTGTCCCATCGGGGGCAAGAGGTCCATAATGGACGCTCCACAGCGCAAGGTGAGCTGCAACTGAATCCGTCTATACCTAAACTATTTAAATATAATGTGTAGATAACAGGTGTGATTTGTCTTAGAGGTGCATCAAGATGAGTAGGAGCAAAGTGAGGCTCTGTAAAATGACTGAATTCGGAGAATTGACAATGAACCATTGTCTTCCTCCTGTAAAAGGGAGCAAGAATGTCGATAAGAATCTATTTTTCTGGAATGATGGAACAACCTCATACCCGACTGTCCCTTCTCTCCCCTTGCAGTGCATGTCTTGTGGGCCAGGGGAGCAGGGCCGCTGCTTTGGCCCCAGTATCTGCTGTGGGGAGGATGTGGGCTGCTGGATGGGCTCCCCGGAGACGGCACACTGCATGGAGGAGAACTACCTGCCCACCCCCTGCCAGGTGGGAGGGAGACCCTGTGGATCTGATACAGCACGCTGTGCCTCTCCGGGAGTCTGCTGTGACTCAGGTGAGGGCACATCAATCCTATATTTCTGTGTTGATCATTGTGGTTATATACCACTGAAATGGTTCTAATAGAGTGGTGGATACAAGTATGTGCTTTCTGACTTGTGTGTCCTCCTTCATCCTTTATTTTGTATCTCAGAGGGCTGCAGTGCGGATCAATCTTGTTTCGCTGAGGAGGAAGGCGACAATCAAATCGGCCAATCAGAGGGCAGCAACTCTGCAGACGTCATCCTCAGGCTCCTGCACTTGGCTGACCACACGCCTCCTCATAGAGTCCACCAATGAGCTGCAAGTGACGCCAGGGTTCCACCGGGGTCACTTGAGAGATTGGTTGATAGGATTTGTAGTTCAAAGTTAGGATTTATAGTTCAAAGTTACCTAGATGTAGTTCATAGTTCACCCACCCATTTACTGACCTTCTTCAGTATATATTGGCAACCTCACTGGATGGGACCTAGCTAAGAATTTAACTCTGTGTTTGACATTTAATGTGTATCAAAACACTGGAGTTAAATTCTTAGCTAGGACCCTGAGCACTCCTCTGTAGATTGCCTTTATATTGCATACTTAAATATTGTAGCTATATACTGTATGTACAGAAATAGCTGTAACAATTCTAATACGTGTAAAGAGTCCAAATGTGTATGTTAATAAAGCTTGTGCGAGTACGCGTGGTGTGTGTATGTTTCTCTCTCAGCTGACTCAAACAATTACCATTTGTCCAGTGCACAACAACATCCACATCTGAAACATGAAATGAGTGCTGTGCGACATATAGTTCTCATATCTTCTGTAACACTAGGCTTAGTGTTTTAGCCTGTGCTTTTATAAGCAGTGTGTGTGTCAAGTTCATTGTAAGGAGGAGACCAAGGCGCAGAGTGGTTTGCGTACATCGTTCTTTATTAAACAAATTATACAATGAACAAAATATGCCGCTAATACGAATAATGCAGACAGGCAACTAAACATAGAATAAGAACCCACAAATACCCTAGGGAAAATGGCTACCTAAATATGGTCCCCAATCAGAGACAACGATAAACAGCTGCCTCTGATTGGGAACCAATTCAGGCTACCATAGACATACATAAACCTAGACTTACAAAACCCTTAGACATACAAAAACCCTAGACAAGGTAATTAACATACCCACCCTAGTCACACCCTGATCTAACCAAAATAATAAAGAAAACAGAGATTACTAAGGTCAGGGCGTGACCGTCTGTTCTAATAGTTCTAATTCAGTGGACTTTACTCTCCCTTACTGGCTTTCATTATTTTGGTCTCAAATCACACAAACCTTTGAGCAAAGTTTTAATGTCCAATGATGAACCAACCATAAACATAAACTGTAAATGCTGATTGTGATTTGATATCAAAAATAGGTTGTAACTATGGGTATCGGTTGTGTTTGTAAATTGCCTCCAGTGTGTCAGGGTGCGCTCTGGGTCGTTCGTAAATTCAGAGCGTTGTCAGATTGTCTGTCCATAAATTCAGAGCGTTTCGCTCTCCGGGGGGTGTTTAGAGTGCACAGTGGACGCTCTGGTCGAAGAGTAGGGATGATCAGGGCGTTCTGACCTCACAACTGCAGCCAAGCACCCAAGCTAACTGGCTAAAGTTGGCTAGCTTGCTAGCTACTTCCAGACACAAATGAGAGAACACCTCACTCTTACCATTTTACTCGCCCTAGCAGAGCTGGTTAGGCTGTTTTCATGTTATCCATAGCGTTAGTGACTGCAAATGTGCTGCTGGCAACAATTTATTGACATTTTTTTCAGACGTTTACTGGCATCGGTCATGTTCAGCGAGTGTTGAGCATTCGTAAATTAATTCTGCACTCTGGCACAGTCAGACGAGAGTGCTCTGATATCGGAGTAGATAGCCAGAGTGAATTTACGAATGCACCCATCATACTACATAGTAACTATAAACAAGTTACATAGTAGCCATAGACATCATGTTACACAGTAACCATAGACATCATGTTACACAGTAACCATAGACATCATGTTACATAGTTAGTAATTATGTAATTCTATTGTGTGGTATAGAGTATAACATCTAATCAGGGAACATTCAAATGTTCCACAAAAACATTTGAGAAAGGAGCATAATTTAGATGCAATGATATACTGATATGCTTTAATGTTTTGTGAATCAGCTTTTAATATTATTTGTTTGTTTATTTGAGGTTTTCTTTACATTCTACAACTGGTGTAAAGTGTCCTTAAGTCTGGTCCACCAGCTGGATCTCTCTCTGTCTACAATGGAGTAGCAGTTAGCCTTGGATAGTGACCTTTAGTTTTAGATTAAAAAAAAAAGTTTTATGATTACTACTACCTTTTATTATTACTACATTGGTGTAGATATATAATATTTATGTCGTCTTGGTGTAACTTGGTCCGAATCATAGAAATAGAATTTATAGAACATATGTTTACAAATGTACATTTAAGTCATTGAGCAAATGCACTTATCTAGAGCGACTTACAATTAGCGTGTCAGAACATTCATTTTTTATTTTTTTATTTTTTATTTCACCTTTATTTAACCAGGTAGGCTAGTTGAGAACAAGTTCTCATTTGCAACTGCGACCTGGCCAAGATAAAGCATAGCAGTGTGAACAGACAACACAGAGTTACACATGGAGTAAACGATTAACAAGTCAATAACACAGTAGAAAAAAAGGAGAGTCTATTTACATTGTGTGCAAAAGGCATGAGGAGGTAGGCGAATAATTACAATTTTGCAGATTAACACTGGAGTGATAAATGATCAGATGGTCATATACAGGTAGAGATATTGGTGTGCAAAAGAGCAGAAAAGTAAATAAATAAAAACAGTATGGGGATGAGGTAGGTAAAAATGGGTGGGCTATTTACCGATAGACTATGTACAGCTGCAGCGATCGGTTAGCTGCTCAGATAGCAGATGTTTGAAGTTGGTGAGGGAGATAAAAGTCTCCAACTTCAGCGATTTTTGCAATTCGTTCCAGTCACAGGCAGCAGAGAACTGGAACGAAAGGCGGCCAAATGAGGTGTTGGCTTTAGGGATGATCAGTGAGATACACCTGCTGGAGCGAGTGTTACGGGTGGGTGTTGCCATCGTGACCAGTGAACTGAGATAAGGCGGAGCTTTACCTAGCATGGACTTGTAGATGACCTGGAGCCAGTGGGTCTGGCGACGAATATGTAGTGAGGGCCAGCCGACTAGAGCATACAGGTGGCAGTGGTGGGTGGTATAAGGTGCTTTAGTGACAAAACGGATGGCACTGTGATAAACTGCATCCAGTTTGCTGAGTAGAGTGTTGGAAGCAATTTTGTAGATGACATCGCCGAAGTCGAGGATCGGTAGGATAGTCATTTTTACTAGGGTAAGTTTGGTGGCGTGAGTGAAGGAGGCTTTGTTGCGGAATAGAAAGCCGACTCTAGATTTTATTTTCGATTGGAGATGTTTGATATGAGTCTGGAAGGAGAGTTTACAGTCTAGCCAGACACCTAGGTACTTATAGATGTCCACATATTCAAGGTCGGAACCATCCAGGGTGGTGATGCTAGTCAGGTGTGCGTGCGGGTGCAGGCAGCGAACGGTTGAAAAGCATGCATTTGGTTTTACTAGCGTTTAAGAGCAGTTGGAGGCCACGGAAGGAGTGTTGTATGGCATTGAAGCTCGTTTGGAGGTTAGATAGCACAGTGTCCAAGGACATTCATGTAATGTATACCAGCCAAAAAGCCAAAGGGACGTGACACATACACGCCAAAATACATAATAAATAGACCTATAGACTTCAGAATTAATATATTCTGTATACTCATGGCTTAATGTTAATTATTCCATGCAGTAGTCAATTCTCTGAATAACCTCAAGAAGGTTCAACCATGTCCATTCTGCATTGTGATTTTCATAGAGAGGCAGTGTCCATGTTCTCATGACCACAGGAGCTCTTATTGGTTCAGTCTCAGCACACAGATCAAAATGAGATACTGCAGATCAGAGAACACACAGAGACATCTACCCTATTTAATTGATAATGCCCGAGAAGCCGGTGTTTGGAGGATATATTGGCACGGGGGTTGTTAGGCCCGAGAAGAAGTCGAGGGAGGGCAAACCGTGCCAATATTTCCTCCAAACACTGACTTCAAGGGCACTATCAATTTTATACAACGGGTTACCAACATATTCATATAATGACTAATTCATACTATTTCATCCTTCCACAAGATATAGTCACGACACAAATGTAGGGTTGCTACGCAAGCTGGCTGGTCATTCATGCTATCGGTTCGGTTGCCAGAGACGGTATCGGTTCGGTTCCCAGTCTTTCATGTCTTCTTGTTCTGTATCTATGGACGTGACCCAGTCGTTCGTTCGTTCTAAATGTTCCATTGCCATTGTTCCAGTTCCATTGCCATACTGGCTGGCAAAGTTCTTATCCCATGCTTTGCTAGCTAGCCAACTACGGCTAACGTACATTCACGTCAAACAGTGCAGCCAGAATAACAACAGTAGTGCATTTGCATTTGTTTAAGCTGTTTTCTAGTGACATTTATTTGGATGCATCCATAACAATAAGCTAATGAGGCGCGATTTCGCCTGACATCGAAAATGTGCTTTCTCGTCAGGACACTGCCAGTCAGAGGAACTAGCCAAAAACACAGGTAAAATAATCACTTCAAACTAAAGCTGGAAAGACTGCAAACTAGCTGCACTTTGTTTCATTTGACCTTTTTTCAATTGACATTTCTTTGTATATATATATACATAAAATGAAGCCAGCGGATTCACTATTTCGACTGGATGAGAAAAGCTGACTGCCTGTCTGTCTCGTCCCGACTCCCAACACGTTCATTACTATGGGACAGCTGGAGATTGAATTTTAATATTGAAACAATGTTGCAAATGTCACAGAGACAAACAGCAAAGTTTATACAAATCTCCGCTGTTTAAAACTAAACTTTAGTATAAAAGAAATGTAAGATAATGTGTAGATGCTTTTTATAGTGGAGATCAAGTTCATAAATTGCCTGGCTGGGCTGATGAGACAGTAGACTGCGCAGTCAGATGAAAGAGAGTAAATAAGAATTTAAACATCATAGATTTAGCCGGTGATAACTTGTGGAATAGATACCGGCTGTAATGTGCTTTTAACCAATCAGCATTCAGGATTAGACCCAAACGTTGTATAATTTAAAGAAAGTACATGATGCACACCCTGACATACAGACACAATACAAATGGTGCACACTGTAAAAAAGCCAACTTAACCAATTGATTAATCAGTGTTATTCTCTGCGTTTGTTGGACTTCAGAAGGAAAATAAATGGGGGAAAATGTTTTCACTCAACAAACTTTTCTCACAGTGAGCTGAATGTATAACAACTTGTTGAGTCTCATTACAATTTCATGTTTGTTTTTGGAAGTCAACACTGTATGTTGGTTCAGCTATATTCCCATATATGGAGCAAACTAACAACATTATTGCAGCTGGTTGCCTTACAATTGGCATTACAATTTGTTGCTGTAATTGAATTATACCAATGTGTTTTCATTAATTGAATTCCCTTAAACTATTTTATGTAAGATTCTTGTTTGCATAAAATAGACAGAGACCAGTCTTATCAATAACAGGTAACAGAATTTATTCTCAGAGCGCGCTGCCACGTTACCACGAGCAACAGTTTATATACAATAACAAGACGTCATTTCATTGCTTAAAAAATGAATCTCCTCCTCCAGACCGGGACAAAGGAAACTTTAAAAGTTCATTCAAAGTTCATGACCCCCTAGCACATACACAGAACACACAACAAAACTGAATTAACTTTTGACTCCTCACCATTATCGATCACCACTTAGCTGACAGTTCTAATTAACAGAAAACCTAGGAATGCACTCACTGCCTTATCTAAAACACCCCAGAGCTCAGTTTCGTCTGTTCAACCATAGGTTAACTACCTTATCTGTTTACTTAATCCACAAATCATTCCTTTCTTCCTAGTTGGAATGGTGTTCATTAACTTGAATTACTCCTTGTCCGTGTCACACAATCCCTTCTTATGAACTCATATTGTTAATCAGATATAATAAAACAGAGTATAAGTTTAATTAGTTACAGTTCCATTTAAAATGATTTGTTCAGTCATTTAATCATAATTTTCCTAACACAATTGTACGTTGAATTGTTTTTTAAGACCTGTGTTTTTGCATGTACATTGATTGGTTGATTATCTTAAGCTACACCAACATAAGTAACATACATTTTTCTAAAGTAATCCAATCTGTTATTAGTTTGACTTTTTGCATCTGTTACTGAGATGGCTGTTCCAGTTATTATTGAGACTACCTACATCAAATAGAAGTATTTCCTGGCAGCCATTGTCAGTGCAGGTTGGGGGTGATTAACGTACTCTGGCTGGATTCCAATTTTTCAAGTTGAATTGTATGTTCACTCAACGTCAAATGAAAAGTTGAGTGAACATTATGTTGGTTCAGCTATATGCCAAACATTTTTGCAAACTCACAATCCTATTGCAGTCTGCTGCCTTACAATTGTACATTGATTCAACTTTTTTATAGTGCAGGGAGACAAAATACACCTCTCAACTCAAAGTGCAATGTAGCCTAGTTTAATTTCAACACAGGTGTATAGCGAGATAAAGTCAAGTTGAATTTGAAATGTGTTGATTGATCCATACACTTGTATTACAATGATGAGACTGCTTATCATTTTTCTAAGGAGTCGAGGAGTTCTTGTTTATCAAATCAGATCAATGATCACTCACACCGCCAAAGTAGAAGAAGAGAGGATGAGAAGTGGAGTACAATAAAGTTGACCATTGCGATGTAGATTAGTTGTCCTTGGCTGGGAAGCTGATCCTAGATCTGTGCCTACAGGCAAGTAGCAGGGAGGATATGAGGGGAGGGGTTCTCAATTGTAGACACCTTTAGTTAGTTAATGAGTGCAGGGCTGGATAGATGGGGGTATAAAGACAAGCAGGGAGCTGTGACTGACTTTACTGTCACTGTCTTATAGTCACCATGTCTTTCTCAGGGAAATACCAGATGGAGTCACATGACAACTTTGAGTCTTTCATGGAGGCTGTTGGTAAGTCTTGAAGTTGGGTTTGTACATTTGATTAGACTTGGGGTGTTAATTTCAGAAGTCATAGTCCTTTCAGTAATGATGTTCAATGGTGACTGAATGCAATGGGTACTTGCAATGGTGTTAGATTTAACAAATTATATTTTTTTTATAACTTTCACTGAAATTAAACATTAAGACTTTGACAGTGGATAAATGTACAGGAACAAGCACTCATTAAGATCAGGTGTGGCCAACTACTGTGTTCAAAACACTTAAGAGAAGATGGCGTTTGTTGAAGCTGAGAACGGAATGTGTTTTGATTAATATTTTTGTATGGCAAGTTCTTAGTGTTCTGAGAACATGACTAACTAACTATGAGAACCTACAGAACATTATGCTGAAGTACTGACATTCCCACAGGAGAATATTTCAAGTCAGCTGAACAACTTGAGAACATTCCCAATGTAAAATGACTAATGTTCCTAGAACTTTACCTTAAATTAAATGTTTGAACTTTCAGGAAATATTCTGATCAAATAATGAAATGCCAAGAAAATAACATTTTGTCAAATTCCTTAATGAGAATGTTCCAAAGCCAATCAACTGCCCTGCACCATTGCCAGAATGTGGTATGGAAAATTACCAAGCCCTAAAACGTATGGTCCTCAGAATGTTATGTGCTAGCCATCATTGTGTTGCCATATTATAGTGCATCAGCACTTTACTTCAGTAGTAATAATTCAGTGTTCATGTCCCACTTCACTTTTTGTAGTACTAAAAAGCACCGTATATGACTCTCTCGCTGCCGCAAACATGTAGGTCTCCCTGATGAGCTTATCCAGGAGGGCAAAGACATCAAGAGCATCTCTGAGATTGAGGAGACTGGAGACCACTTCAAGGTGACTGTCACCACGGGGACAAAGATCCTCACCAACTCCTTCACCATTGGCCAGGAGACGGAGCTCGAGTCGCCGACCGGGGAGAAGGTCAATGTGAGTGGCGCATGTCACAACCCAACCATGAGTTTCATACATGTAGCCTGGGTTTATCCATCTCCCTACATATACAGCCAGTATCTAACTAAACTATAAGTTCAGCTGATGTGGGGTCACTATGGTTAGTTCAGGTCCCAGTGACGTTGTGGGAGGACTGACTTTCGTTGGCAGAATCTCCTCTGCTCTCCAGGGACTGGGCGCACAGTTACGTCTCAAAACCAACTCGCACACTGTCACACTTTTTTTTTCTTCTCCATATATGGCCATCCAACTTGGGCCTGTTAAATTGGTCCTAGTTGACTGTAGTTGGTGACCACTGCTTTCAGATCTAACCATTGACCTCTCCTGTTTCAGTCTGTGGTGACGCGGGAAGGTAACAAGCTGACGGCCATCCTGAATGGGATCGAATATGTCACAGAACTTACAGACGCAAACACCCTCGTCAACGTGAGTCTGGGGCATATGGCTGGGGGTTTCACGAAGCGACACAATTTCAGGGTTAATTCATACCATTAACAAAATGGGTAGTCTATGACAGTGCCGTGAACGCAATTCAACAGTTTGCTGCCGCCAATGTTCTAATTACATGCTGACCCCACCGCTCGCGTCGCAAAATAAATGTACGTGTTATTCAATCATTGCACCCACACTGCTCGCGCGCCTCAGCAAGCATCTGCATGGCCAGGTGCTAAAATGTGCTGCAAGTCTGGCCTCTCCAATCTCCTCATTGGTTCTTAGGAGCATATACCCATGTGGGTGATTGAAAGATGAACTTGAAGGTCCACACTCTGGTCAGTTGTCAACCGCCATATAAAGGAGGCGAGATGATGAGAAACATTTGGTTTTCTGTGGCTTAATTGTCAGATTTCAGGTAAAATAACAACCCAATGTTTATATACTAGGACAAGCTAGCTAGCTAAATTGCCATAAATATGAAATGCTTTTTGCCCCAAATATAACTGTTTCGGGGTTTGTTTTGATATTTCAACCTGCATGTCCTGATCGCTTCTAGTGTGGGTGAACAAAATCAATGTGAGAACGAGCGCGTCCGGTTTGGTAAGCATAGTGTACTGGCATGGATTTATTGAGTGTAATGATTACAGATGCTTTCTCTTTTCAGACCATGACTCTATCTGGCATGTCATACAAGAGGACCAGCAAACGAATGTGAAGATCTACTGCACTCTTTGGATTAATAAAATGTGAAAGGCATTGAATGGTCTGGTCTCAGCATTTCATATCAATGGGTAGAACTTCAGGGGGAAATTGAAGTTTGTAATAATGAGGCAAGGTTTGAGTGTGATGAATGTGGGATTCAATAGAATAGCGTAGTTCCGTGAACATTACACTCGGGCCAAAATGGATTTTCTACATTTTAATGTGACTGCTTTATCGCAAATGTCAACCCAGCAGTGTAGAAATGAAGGCTTTGCTAGTTCCATCTAGTCTATTGCAATATGGGTCAGAATCCTACCACATTGGGTGCATCAGTTTAAAAGCAGATTCCTCAATTTCCAGTGATTTTTGAAAATCAAGTTTCAGGCAATGTTTTTGGACATTGCTTTCACTAGTTCCACCCCAGTGTAGCTGACAAGGAGCTGACGGTGCACCATTTGAGGGTGACTGGTTTCCCAGCTACAGTGTGGTTGGAAAAGCTAAGGACCCTGGGACTAAACACCTCCCTCTGCAACTGGCTCCTGCACTTCCTGACGGGCCGCCCCCAGGTGGTAAGGGTAGGCAACAACACGTCTGCCACACTGATCCTCAACACTTGGGCCCCTCCTGTACTCCCTGTTCACCCACGACCTTGTGGTTAAACATGACTCCAACACCAAGTTTGAGGTGCACCACAACACCAGTGGTAGGCCTGGTCACTGACAATGATGAGACCTGGCAGTGTGGTGCCAGGACAACGTCTCCCTCAATGTGAGCTCAAAGGAGCTGATCGTTGACTACAGGAAAAGGCGTGCTAAACAAGCCCTTTTTAACATCGACAGGGCGAGTTTCAAGTTCCTTGGTGTCCACATTACCAACAAACTATCATGGTCCTAACACACCAAGACAGTTGTGAAGAGGGCACAACACCTTTTCCCCCCAACAGCTACTCGCTGTTTATCTATGCATAGTCCCTTCACATGTACAAATTACCTCCACTAACCTCTACCCCCGCATATTGACTCGGTACCGATAGCCTCGTTATTGCTACTTTTATTTTTACTTGATTTGGTAAATATTTTATCTTCTTGAACTGCTTTGTTAAGGGCTTGTAAGTAAGGTGTACACTTGTATTTGGCGCATGTGACAAAGTTTGATTTGACGTGTTATGGACGTAGGAATTGAAGGGTTGATTTGTCTGACATATTTGTATAATAACGTGAGGTCACTACTGCCGGCTGTTTCTTGACACCTGCCGCCATAGGTTCGTTCATGCTTATTGGCTAGTTCTTCAGGGCCTCCTGTGTGGTGTGTGTAGAAAATGATACTCATTCTACTTAAACATCCGTTACTCAAAACTGTTTTCATAAGCTAGGCGGGATCATGTCATAAAGATGCATTTTAATCTTGCAGATCATCGTGTGTCTTATCTCAAGGTCTTGGTGTGGGTTCTCTGCAGGATGGCATAGGCCTTACACATGCAGTGTCCCACCTATTTTCCCTGCCTTCATTGTTACCATCCCCAGAGCGGTGTTAGGATGGTATCGTTTACTGTCAAAGTAATATTGAGCCATTTATACTGCACAAATATAAACGCAATATGTCAAGTCTTTTCATGTGCTGAAATAAAAGATCCCAGAAATGTTCTCGAAGTGCACAAACTTGTATACATCCTTGTTAGTGAGCATTTCTCATTGTAATAAGATAATCCATCCACCTGACAGGTGTGGCATATCAGGACAATAAAAGGCCACTAAAATGTACAATTTTGTCACAATGCTGCAGATGTCTCAAGTTGAGGGAGTGTGCAATTGGCATGCTGACTGCAGGACTGTCCACCAGAGCTGCTGCCAGAGAATGAAATGCTAATTACTCTACCATAAGCCACCTCCAATGTCATTTTAGAGAATTTGGCAGTACGTCCAAGCGGCCTCACAACCGCAGACCATGTGTTACACCAGCCTAGGACCTTGACAGCTGATTAAACAGGAGTATTTATGTCTGTAATAAAATCAGCTATCTAGTCTATAATGACTAAAGAGTAGACTCACTCCCCACATCAGGGCTTTTTAAGTTTTATGCTGGGGGGCTCCGGGAATGCAAACGTGGTATGTAAGGGACATGTGGTTAGAAAAGTGAAGGTGCAATTCAGGGAGGGAGTTGACTTGTGTGTCCGGCTCCATCCTTTATTTTAAATCTCATAGGGCTGCAGTGTGGACCAATCTTGGAAGGCCGAGGTGGAAGGTGACAATCAAATCAGCCAATCAGAGGGAAGCATCTCTGGTGACATTTTTCTAAGGCTCCTGGACTTAGCTGACCACAGCCTTCCTATCGAGTCCACCAATGAGCTGCAAGTGATGCTAGGGTTCCATTGGGGTCACTTGAGAGATTGGTTGATAGGATTTGTAGTTCAAAGTGACCTATTTGTAGTTCCTTGTACAGCCCACCTATTTCACCCACCCATTTACTGACCTCATTCTTCAGTATATAGGCAACATCACTGGATGGGAACTAGCTCAGAATTTCACTATTTGACATTTCATGTACAGTGGGGAGAACAATTATTTGATACACTGCCGATTTTTGCAGGTTCTCCTACTTAAAAAGCATGTAGAGGTCTGTAATTTTTATAGGTACACTTCAACTGTGAGAGACGGAATCTAAAACAAAAATCCAGGAAATCATAATGTATGATTTTTAAGTAATTCATTTGCATTTTATTGCATAAGTATTTGATCACCTAACAACCAGTAAGAATTCCGGCTCTCACAGAATTGTTAGTTTTTCTTTAAGAATCCCTCCTGTTCGCCACTCATTACCTGTATTAACTGCACCTGTTTGAACTCATTACCTGTATAAAAGACAACTGTCCACACACTCAATCAAACAGACTCCAACCTCTCCACAATGGCCAAGATCAGAGAACTGTGTAAGGACATCAGGGATAAAATTGTAGACCTGCACAAGGCTGGGATGGGCTACAAGACAATAGGCAAGCAGCTTGGTGAGAAGGCAACAACTGTTGGAGCAATTATTAGAAAATGGAAGAAGTTCAAGATGACGGTCAATCACCCTCGGTCTGGGGCTCCATGCAAGATCTCAACTCGTGGGGCATCAATGATCATGAGGAAGGTGAGGGATCAGCCCAAAACTACATGGCAGGACCTGGTCAATGACCTGAAGAGTGCTGGGACCACAGTCTTTAAGAAAACCATTAGTAAAACACTACGCCGTCATGGATTAAAATCCTGCAGCGCACGCAAGGTCCCCCTGCTCAAGCCAGCGCATGTCCAGGCCCGTCTGAAGTTTTCCAATGACCATCTGGATGATCCAGAGGAGGAATGGGAGAAGGTCATGTGGTCTGATGAGACAAAAATAGAGCTTTTTGGTCTAAACTTCACTCGCCGTGTTTGGAGGAAGAAGAAGGATGAGTACAACCCCAAGAACACCATCCCAACCGTGAAGCATGGAGGTGGAAACATCATTCTTGGGGATGCTTTTTTGCAAAGGGGACAGGACGACTGCACCGTATTGAGGGGAGGATGGATGGGGCCATGTATCGCGAGATCTTGGCCAACAACCTCCTTTCCTCAGTAAGAGCATTGAAGATGGGTCGTGGCTGGGTCTTCCAGCATGACAGCGACCCGAAACACACAGCCAGGGCAACTGGAAGCATCTCAAGGTCCTGGAGTGGCCTAGCCAGTCTCCAGACCTGAACCCAATAGAAAATCTTTGGAGGGAGCTGAAAGTCTGT